>NC_059301.1:33730985-33745985 GCF_017591435.1 Portunus trituberculatus
AATTTTTTATATTTTCTTGTATCATTAATAAATTTCTATAAATTTTTAATATTTTTTTTTTTTTGTTATATAGCAGGTTGATAAAAAAATAGAAGTGGAAGTGTTTTGATAGGTTTTTAAAGATAGAGTTTGTGAAATATGTAAAATATATTATATATATATATATTATAAAACATTGAGATATAGGCTGATGTGAAAGGCATTTATGAGCACATGAGGGGTTTTATAGGAATATAGTTAAAGAAAAAAATGAAATATGTGTATTATTTTAAATATAGTATAGTGTTATGTGAAAATAGAAATATATATATGAAAAATATATATGGATAAAAGATATATATAGTTTATATTATATTATATTTATATACTCTTTTCGTAAAAAAATATACTCCCTTTCTCTTTTTCTTTCTCTTCTTTTTTTCTTTCATTTTTTTTTCTTTTCTTCCTTTTCTTTTCTTTTTTTCTCTTTTTCTCTCTCTCTTTTCTCTCTCAAACCTCTCTTTTTAAAACTTTTTTTTCTTTTTTTTCTCTTTTTTTTTTTCTTTCACTTTCTTTCTCTTTCTTTCCTCTTCACTAAATAAAATAAAATTATAAAATATATATATTTATTTCTTTTCTATATATATATATATATATATATAAAGATTGTTTACAGTATATATATATTAAATTATAATAATATATTTTTTTATACCTTCTAAAAAAATATAATACTCTGTTTTTTTTTTTTTTTTTTTATTTTTCTTTCATAAAATTATTATATATTTTTTTCTTTTTTTTCTGTTTTTTTTTTTGTTTTTCTTTCTTCTTAATAAAAAATACTTTTATATTCCTCTTTTCTTTTTTCTCTGTATATAGAATATATTCATATAAATTACATGAAACATGACTTCACTTGCTCAGAAAATGAGTTGAATATGTGAAGTAAAAAGATGGTGTGTGTAAGGTAGTGAGATGTATGTGTGTGATAAGAGTGTGTGTGTTGTGTGTGTGTGTATATATATATATATATAATATATATATATATATATAGATAATAGATAATAGATAGATAATAGATAATAGATAATATATATATATTATATGTTATATATGTTATATATATATATATATATATATATATATATATATATATATATATATATATATATATATATATAGATAGATAGATAAAGATAGAGGCAAAAAATTTTCTGAAAATATATATATACTTCAAATATAATAGTAGATATATTAATTGTGTGTGAGGGGTAGTAGTATGTAAAAAATAAATATATTAAATTTATAGATATGAAAGTTGATAATGTGTATATATTTATAGAAATGTAAAAAAAAAATATATAAAAAAAAAAATAAAATATTCTCTGTATAAAGAAGAAAAGAGAGAGAGAGAGAGAAATAGAAAGAGAAAGATAATAAAGTGAAAATATGTATATGTATATATATATATCTTTTTTTTTGTAAACCTCTTGATGATGTGGGTTTGCTGCTCATAATATAAATATATATATATACTTCCTTTTTTTTAAATATAAATAATATAATATATATATATAATAATATATATAAAAATATATATATATTTTTTTTTTTTCTTTTTATTGCAAAATTTTTTTGGTTGGGTCTTTTCTTTCTTTTTTTTTCATATGTTTTTTTTTTATTTTTTAAATATGATTTTGGAATATAGGCTTATTGTGTGGTTCTTTTTCTTTTTTTTGTATTTCTTTCTCTTCTCTCTGTTTTTGTTTCTCCTCTGCTTTTTCTTTTTTAAATATTTTTTTTTATATATATATGTATATATATATATATATATATATTACCTCTTTTTATTTTTTTTTTTCTCTTTCACACAATGAAAACTCGCTACAACAAAGGTTTCATTTTACTACCATCTGCTCGTTTAACGAACACCAAACTCGCTTTAATGAAATTTTATCCAGGTAATTTTTTCCAAGTTTGAAAGCCCTGCCGTATCATGCAAGCCGACAGACTTTTGAATACATCAGCGCCTCTCGTGGACAAAATGCGCACCACTCATTGCCCCTGTTCAAAACAATAACAGCATTAGCACCAGCTCGTCTTCCCTTGCTCAATTTACCTCCAAAACGCCCTGGAATGTCATCTAGCGTTGCTAAGAAGATCAGGAAGTCTCTTACTCTCGAAGTGAAGCTGGATATTATTCACAGACACGAGAGGCCAGAAAACTAATAGCATTGCTTGCCACCATCTTGACTGCATCTACTGTCTCTACTATTTTCAAGTCAGCAGACTCTATTAAGAAGGCTGGTGAGTCCGTATCTTTCTTGCAAGGTAAAAGAACCACCTGAACTCATGATTACAGTGAATAAAATGGAAAGCCTTGTGGAAATGTGATGCATAAGTTTTGTATGTGATACAATGATGCACCCTTTGTTTACATTCCACAGGTTGCCGGTTAGTGTCTTTCCCGTTTCACTCTCCCTCCCTTCATAAATTTAAGATCATTAACATTATAAAGTTATGTCCATACATACATACATTAATGTACATTATAATGACTTAAATTAAACTGCCTAAATGTTTAACTTCATAATTTTTACTTTCATTAAACCTTTCACTGTACTATGATGCACTCTCGCTTTGTTTACTCTAAATGGAAGTTCGTTAGGGGTTAAACTTGTTATAATGGGTTCATAAGAAGTTATTATGAAGGGTTTTTAGAACGTAATCCTTAGTTCAAGCGGGTTACCTGTATATATATTACACACACACACACAAACGACACAAACGACATGCCAGAGGGAGTGAACAGCTACATAAATCTGTTTGTGGATGATACGAAACTGTGCAGAGTTATAAAGCAAAAAGAGGATTGTGAAATACTGCAGGAAGACCTAAATAATATCTCGAAATGGAGTAAAAAGTGGGAGATGGAATTCAATGTGGACAAAAGCCATGTCATGGAAATGGAAAAGAGTGAAAGACAACCAGTGGGAATCTATAAGATGGGAGATGGAGGAGAACTGAAGAAAGTAAAAAAGGAAAAGGACTTGGGAGTGACGATGGAAGAAAACAATCAACCGGTAAGCCATATTGATAGAATTTTGAGAGACATATAATTTGCTAAGGAATATTGGATTAGCATTTCACTACATGGACAAAGAAATGATGAAGAAATTGATAAGTACTATAATAAGACCCAGATTGGAATATGCAGGAGTTGTGTGGACCCCTCATAAAAAGAAACACATAAGGAAGTTGGAGAGACTACAAAAAATGGCTACAAGAATGGTTCCAGAATTTGAAGGGATGACATATGAGGAGAGACTAAAGGCTATGGATCTACCAACCCTGGAACAGAGAAGGGAGAGAGGGGATCTGATACAAGTTTATAAATTGATTAACGGAATGGATCAAGTGGATAATGAGAAACTGATCCTGAGAGAAGAATATGACATTGAAGCACAAGATCGCATAGTAAAAACTGAGGAAGGAAGATGTCTGAGAGATGTTAAAAATATAGTTTCCGCAAAGATGTGTTGAGACTTGGAACAGTTTGAGTGAAGAAGTGGTGTCAGCAAAGTGTGCATAGTTTTAAAGAAAAATTGGATAAGTGTAGATATGGAGACAGGGCCACACAGCATAAAGCCCAGGCCCTGTAAACACACAACATGTAAATAACACACACACACACATAAACACAATTAAGGAACAATCAAGAAAAGATGAGATAGGACAGATTTACACTGTAACTGGGAAAATTATGAAACATGGAACACAACACACACACACACACACACACACACACACACACACACACACACACACACACACACACACACACACACACACACAGTGAGATTGGACCTAGTTTTTACAAGGGGTATACAAATGAATGATGATATAAGATATAAGTGCCCATTGGGAAAGAGTGACCATGCAATATTAGAAATAGATATAGAAGAGGAAAGGAAGATAGAGACGATTCATACAAAGGAGACCGATTAAATTACAGAAAGGCTGATATTGAGAATCTCAAGAACTATTTTAAAACGTAGACTGGGAGGAGATGGAAAACTCAGAGACAATGCAAGACAAATATAACTTATTTTTGGAAATATACAAAACAGGAGTCAGGAATATGTCCCAAAATATAGACCTAAAGAAGAAGGAAAGAAAGATTGGTTTAATGCAAGGTGTGCTAGGGCAAAGGAGAAAAGAGATGGAGCATGGAAAAGGTGGAGGAGAAATAGAATCCAACAAATAAGGAAAACTTCAAGGCAGCAAGAAATGAATATGTTAAGGTGAGGAAGGAAGAGGAAAAGAACTTGAAAAAGACATTGTCGAAAAATGTAAGGAGCAACCAAAATTGTTCTATAGATTCATAAATGGAAAAATTAGGCAAAAGAAACAATAGAAAGGTTAAAAGGAGAGAACGGGATGGTGGAAGACCCAAAAGTATGGCAGAACTATTAAATAAAAAATTCCAGGAGGTCTTTACTAAAGAATCCAAATTTGAGAGGCCACAGGGTAATAGAGAGACAATCTATATGAAAGAGATTAAAGTAACCAAGCTTGAAATAAAAGAGTTAATGAAGGAACTGGATGAAGAGAAGGCAATGGGACCGGATGAAGTCTCAGGCAGAATACTGAAAGAATGTAGGGAAGAACTAGCAAGTCCTATATACAACATCATAAAATGCTCAATAGAAAATGGAACAGTGCCAGTAGAATGGAAAAGAGCTGAGGTGGTTCCCATATATAAGAGCGGAAGGAAAGAAGAACCTTTAAATTACAGACCGGTATCACTAACTAGTGTAATATGCAAGATGTGTGAAAGAATAATAAAGAAACAATGGATCGAGTTCCTTGAAGACAACAAATTAATATCAAATAGCCAATTTGGTTTTAGAAAAGGACGGTCTTGTGTAACTAATTTATTGAGTTTCTATTCTAGAATAGTTGATAGAGTACAAGAGAGAGAGGAATGGGTTGACTGCATTTATTTGGATTTAAAAAAGGCGTTTGACAAAGTGCCACACGCAAGATTACTGTGGAAGTTAGAGGAAAAGGGTGGCTTAAAAGGAAGCACATTGAGATGGATAGAAAATTATTTGAGGGGGAGAGAAATAAGGATGGTAGTTAAAGATATGAAGTCCAAGAAAGCGGAGTGCCACAGGGGTCAGTATTGGCACCAATACTTTTCCTCATTTATATTAACGACATGCCAGAAGGAGTGAACAGCTACATAAATTTGTTTGCGGATGATACGAAACTGTGCAGAGTTATAAAGCAAAAGGAGGATTGTGAAATACTGCAAGAAGATCTAAATAAGATCTGGGAATGGAGTAAGAAGTGGGAAATGGAATTCAATGTGAACAAAAGCCATGTCATGGAAATGGGAAAGAGTGAAAGACGACCTGTGGGAATCTATAAGATGGGAGATGGAGTAGAACTGGAGAAAGTAAAATAGGAAAAGGACTTAGGAGTGACGATGGAAGAAAACAATCAACCAGTAAGCCATATTGATAGAATTTTTAGAGAAACATATAATTTGCTAAGGAATATTGGAGTAGCATTTCACTACATGGACAAAGAAATGATGAAGAAATTGATAAGTACTATAATAAGACCCAGATTGGAATATGCAGGAGTAGTGTGGACCCCTCATAAAAGAAACACATAAGGAAATTGGAGAGGCTACAAAAATGGCTACAAGAATGGTTCCAGAATTTGAAGGGATGACATATGAGGAGAGACTAAAGGCTATGGATCTACCAACCCTGGAACAAAGAAGGAGAGAGGAGACCTGATACAAGTTTAGAAATTGATCAACGGAATGGACCAAGTGGATAATGAGAAACTGATCCTGAGAGAAGAATATGACATCCAAGCACAAGATCGCATAGTAAAAAGCTGAGAAAAGGAAGATGTCCGAGAGATATTAAAAAATATAGTTTCCCGCAGAGATGTATTGAGACGTGGAACAGTTTAGATGAAGAAGTAGTGTCTGCAACAAGTGTGCATACTTTTAAAGTAAGATTGGATAAATGTAGATATGGAGACGGGGCCACACGAGCATAAAGCCCAGGCCCTGTAAAACTACAACTAGGTAAAATACACACACAGACACGGAATGGAATGGATCATGTGGATAATGAGAAACTGATCCTGAGAGAAGAATATGACATTCGAAGCACAAGATTGCATAGTAAAAAAAAACTGAGGAAGGGAAGATGTCTGAGAGATGTTAAAAATATAGTTTCCCGCAAAGATGTGTTGAGACTTGGAACAGTTTGAGTGAAGAAGTGGTGTCAGCAACGAGTGTGCATAGTTTTAAAGAAAAATTGGATAAGTGTAGATATGGAGACGGGGCCACATGAGCGTAAAGCCCAGGCCCTGTAAAACTACAACTAGGTAAATACACACACACACATATTGAAAATGTATCTCTTATGTAAACAAAATCTGAAGTAGACAATGCCTTATGGTTCCTGTCATCATTGTAAACACTGGTCTTTGCAATGGTAGTGCTACTGCACACGAGCCCGTTTCAGATCTCTAATGGCTCACAACTCTTCAAGTGACATGGAGTATCTTAGTCAGTATATCAGCTTAATCGCTTCACATTACTCAATCAAATAACAAAGATTGCCAACCATTGCACTTCGGGTAGAACATGAAAAAATAATAAATGAATAAAAAAAATCTTAAATAAAAAAGAATAAATTCCAGAAAATATCTGACTTATCTCCATATCCAGGTTATTCAGGTCCAACTTAAAACTTGGTTTACTGTATATGAATTATGTTGTTAAGAAAGGAGGATGGAGATTCCTTTTTACACCAAATTCTGTTTATTACATATAAAAAGGAGACTGGAACACTCTCTATAATGATACATGACATGAATGCAGTGCTGCCACATGAGTTTCTTGTACATACCTACCTACCCTGGGGCATGAAGTGTTGCTTCTTCCTAACATGCTGATGATAATTAACTTACTAAAATAACCTTAATGATACTATATATGCCTTATTACTTTGAAAATAACAATATTAACTTTATCTTCAGAATTCAACAGCCTGAGAACTATATCTTGTGTTCAGACTAGCAGGTTAGATGTCTGTCTTGAAGGATATCCTAGGGGCTTATGTATTACCTTCTGTCTTCTTACACAAAACACTACTCATTACATAATTGAAAGTAGATGACACCCTAAGCACTCATTAACTTTGCTTGTAAAAGTGTGAGGATACATGTATGAGAATTCAGGTATTATAATCCCCAGACTTTGTGCTATTAACAGTCAAGCAAGTCACTGTTATATTCCATAAGCATGTGCATTTTCCTGCTTTGTATTGAAAGTTGTAGCTTTTTTCCTTTCCTTACAAGTATATATTGTCTTTCAAAGCCAAGGAATGAAAAAAATTTTGATGCCATTATTGAATTTCAGAGATCAGGTTAAAGAAAATTTCATGGGGATTACTGTAGAAAATTTATTGCTATCTCAGACAATAGCCAAGTAAACTCAGTGAACACCTAGTCAATTTTTGTGAAAGAATATTAAGAAATTTTAAAAGGAAATGAGAATTATATTGGAAAAAAAAATCTAGTATCATGTAAAAGAGTTAGATGATCACTTTCAAATTTGAATAAAGCTGGAGTAACAAAAGAAGAGTATGCCAAATATAGTATAGTGAGGTCCAGAAAGGAATTCTAATGGGAGTGACAAATTTCAGCAAGTCAGTTTTAGCTAACATTTCAGCCAAAAGAAATTGTACAGCAAGATATTTAGATATGGCTAACAATTCTAGTAGGGATGCATAGTTTGTTAATAGCAGATAAATAGACAGTATAGCGTGAAGGGAAAGTAAGTGAAACTGTATTGTTGTAGAGAAAATATTTACTCTCAAGAAAAGAACAACCAAAGATACTAATTCTTATGCATCCTAGCAATGTGCTCACTCAGAATACTTTTCAGAAAACAAAACCAAACATTTAAAACTTTCCCAAGTTACTGAATGAACTTCCTGACACTTTCACCTTTAAAGGTTGTCTAACACCAACTCCCTCATGACCCAACAGTACCATCAGCTGCCCAAGCAAATTGTAACTCCCTACAAGCCCTCCGATGATCATGACCAGACCCCATCCTTGACCCGTGCTAGCTCAGATGTGTCTGACAGAGCTCCGTTGCTGAAGAAGGTGGGTGGGTTGACAAATAAATCATCAAAGATTCTTGTGAAGTATACTGAAAACTTGACAAAAGATATTGAAAGTTTTATTAGATTATTAGCCTGAACTGATTGGTATTCATTAGAGATCCTTTCATGTACATGCAATAGACTCTTGATACAAGCAGATTATTTCACTATAGATTTGGTTTTCCACACACTGAAAAACTATGAGAACTTAAAAAACAAAATATAAAAATCTGCAGAGCAAGAACATGCATTAAGCTCCTCTTCACCATATACTGCACTTTTTTTATTATTATTTTATATATATTCAGAACCACACTTCAGAAGAAAATTACTGTGAAAGTGACTCAATGAAATAAAACTAGTATGAATAGGTGCAAGTGAAGCCAGCTGTGGTTAGGACTTCTGGAAAGCCATTAATTATGTTACTTTTACTTACCCTAAATGATTGTTTGCCATATTTCATGTCAGGTTCTGTATTGTACTTTTAACTGTCTTGTATGTAAAAGTCACCATTTGCAAAACACTTTTTAAAAGGTTCTATATACCAGGTTAATGCTAACTTTCAGATTATACATCCTTTTATTTTAACATTTAGAGAAAATATGTTCTTTTACATGTTTGATGTTTATTGGTAAAATAAAAACTTCATACTATGTTAAAAGTAGTGTCAAAGGTATCAAGACTACTCATACTGTTACAAAGCATCGATGGTTTTAAACTCCACTAGTACAGTCTGTTTTTTTCTTTAATACATTTATTTGAAAAATATTAAGGTTTAGTGTGCAGTGTTGACCCCTCAAGGTCAACCTTATTCATTCACACAGTTTCACCAGTGTTCCATACTTAGAGTAAAGCTTAAAAAGAGATTTCACATCTAGTACCCTGGCAATGCTGTAAAAACCTATATGTCCTAGTAATTATGTTACACATGCATTACTTTTATTTGCATAATTTTATTAATCCAAATACTTTTATTAGTATAGATAAGTGAATATGAAACCTTAATAACAGTAATGTATAGCCTTCCTCTCTTCCTTCACTTCATTTGCTTTGTGTTGTTGACTAGATATGGTCAGGTGTGCTTGTTGCATATAGTTGTACAGTTTGATTACCATTTGAGGCGTTAAGTGAAAGGAAGTCTTGCCCACCACAGTGGCCATTTTTCAGTTATGTGCACGAGCATGTTCATCTTCTAATAGTACAACAATGAATTATGTGAAAAAAATCACCTCAACAAGGGTGAAAACCCCCATTTTAAAGAGGGAACTGATCGACCATGCTGTCAAACACCTGCACTGCCAACGAAGGCACAAGCTCTGCGTAGTGATCATTAGGTCCATTCTCCTCTGAATAATCCTTTCAGAAAGTCCTTATGGCTTACCACAGTCTTCACCAGGTTCTGAACCTTGTAAACCAATGTGAGGGACCAGTATTCCACTGATGTTTAGATTAATATTCCTTGTGTATTCATGCACAAACACACCTCTATTGCCTGATATATGTGAGTGAGTCCAGTTTAGTGGTAAGAAGGTCTTAAGTTCCAACCCACTACATGCTGAAATGCTGGCCAATCACAGCATTTGACATGTCCCATCAAGTGCTAGGCAGCCAATGAGAGTGCCAGAGACATAAAAATTCAGCCAATGAGCATCAGTTGGTTTGTTTGCCCTCACATGAGAAGGCCCACCAGCTCTCCCTTACACTATTTTCATTATTATTTTTTATTATTTTTTTAGTGGATCATTCACATTATCACACAATGAGCTAGTCTGAGATATACATGTTTTCAGCAACATTTGAAAAAAAAAAAAAAAATTATCAGGACATCTTTATTGGTTGAAAAGATATAGCATTTTTGAAGGTCAGCAAACTTTAACAGCATTTTTCTTATTTTCTAAAAAAGTTGCATTCAAGATGACTCAGCCTCATTTGTGTTTGAACAAATATGTTATGATCTATTTTGTGACTAAATATCTCATCCATAACAGGAAACCAATCACAAAGGCAGCTATGAGCAACATCTTTAATAAGCCAAACGTTTCGACACTTTTCTCATGTCATCTTCAGTGGTCTAGAAAACGATAAAACAAATATAAGTATAAAAGAACAAAGTTAAAATACTAAGAAAAATACAAAGGTAAACATTTACACAATATTAAGTGGGTATGCTGAGAGAGTATTGTTGAGGGATGGCTTTAGTTGGGAAATATATAAGGACTCCAATATTCTTAAATTGTTTCTATTACAGGTGGCGAGGATACGAAAATGATTGAGATTGGGTTGAACCTTACAAGAGAGGCAGTGGTCCCGTATCGCGGAAAACGGGGCGTTGTGTAGCAGGCGCCCTGTTCTGACAGACTGACCTAAATTAAGTTACTTTCCTAAAGGATTTTTTCTATAATAATGGCTTCACCACCAACCTTTTTTTAGAAAACTCTGAATAACTTTCTCCAAAGTAAATATCATCCTAAACAACCAATTATCACTGTTGCCAAAGAAACAATTTATTTACGTATCCCATTTCTAGGTGAAGTTTCAAAGAAATTAGAAAGGGGTCTTTATGAAAAACTTACAAAATTTTATCCTGATAAACATTTTCGTATTGTGTCTACAAATAATCTATGTATAGGTAGTTTTTTCCGTTTTAAGGACACTCTGCCAACTGCCTTACGCTCGTCGGCTGTTTATTGTTTTACTTGTCCCAGTTGCCAGGCTGGGTATGTGGGTAGCACCTTGCGCTCACTTATAAACCGAGTCAGTGAGCATTTAGGTCAGTCTGCCAGAACAGGGCGCCCGCTACACAACGCCCCATTTTCCGCGATACGGGACCACTGCCTCTCTTGTAAGGTTCAACCCAATCTCAATCATTTTCGTATCCTCGCCACCTGTAATAGAAACAATTTAAGAATATTGGAGTCCTTATATATTTCCCAACTAAAGCCATCCCTCAACAATACTCTCTCAGCATACCCACTTAATATTGTGTAAATGTTTACCTTTGTATTTTTCTTAGTATTTTAACTTTGTTCTTTTATACTTATATTTGTTTTATCGTTTTCTAGACCACTGAAGATGACATGAGAAAAGTGTCGAAACGTTTGGCTTATTAAAGATGTTGCTCATACCTGCCTTTGTGATTGGTTTGCTGTATAGTTTGAAATTTTGAAAGTTATTTCATTGCTCAAAACTTAAAAATACGGTTTCCTAGAAATCAACCTGTTTCGGATAGAAATGAAAAAGTGTATACATTTGTTTCAGATGAGAAAAATATTTAAAAGAGGGATTTTGCACCAGCAGGTTGGTGATGAGGGTAAATCAGGGCCTGCAGCGGAGCACAACTGGTCCGACACAGCAAGTGAGGAGCAGCCCGACAGTCCTGCTCGTTCCCGCCAAACTGACCACGAGTACCATGAGATTTCAGACGAGGAGGATGAGCCAGTGTCCAAAGTGAGATTTGAGAAGTTATGTTCTCTGCTTTCTGTCTGAGTAATGGCAGTTTTGCTAGAATTCTATTACATTATCCAAAACAAAACTAGTTTAGATTATGGACATTATTTCTTTTAATTAGTCTTAAAAAACTAAGTTCATACTAATAATATTTGATAACTTCATATTTCATCTTCATATATTCAATAGAAACCAGATGACGGAGAGCATTACTGTTAGGCTACGTAGTATCCACTAGAGACATGAAAGTATTGCGTTCCTCCAGAAGAAAACTGATCAAGTTGAATGAGAAAGACTGAATTATTTAAACTTGAATTTTTTCATTAATTTGGAATTTCAGCTATCTTTTGCTTCATTAAGAGCTAGTTATCACAGAAAATCTGAAAGTACACTACATTCACTTTCTTCAACACTAAAAATGCTTTTAGAAATAAATATGTTGTGGAGGAGAAGAGCAGTTATGATTCTCAAGTAATATAATAAAATCTCCTGAGGTCTGCTTTGGATGTTGGAATTCCATCTAGTTAAGTCAGCTAGGAAAAAAATATAAGTTGACATCATGTTGGCTAAATCAAGTCTAGCTAAGCCAAACTCAGCATAATATAAGCAATAAAAATTACTACATAGATTATTTGACATTAAGAAGGATTACTGGCCCTGTTTCTGATGCAAAGTCAGGCAGTACTCCGCTTAACGAACAGGATAGGGGGTGTCAAGGCTGTTCGTAGAGCGAATATTCGTTAAGCGGACGTAATTTTTTCCATAGGAAATAATGGAAATAGGGGGGATGCGTTCTGGGCTGGTCCCCAACATACCACATGGGGAAAAAAAAAAAAAAAAAAATATATATATATATATATATATATATATATATATATATATATATATATATATATATATATATATATATCGTTTGGCAGCACATTGGGCCACCGGTGTACCACTACTTTTATGATGTCATAAGAGTCATTGGAAGTTAGAGAAGCTACGTACAAATTCTCTCACATTCTCGCATTTATATTCACAAAACAACATTTCTATTAGCTTTTTACAAACCTTGCCCCCAAGAAAGGATTGTTTTGTAATGCATAAAGTGAAATCTTACATGGAATGCCAAAAAATAAAGCAGAAATGAGATGAGCCACAGACGAAACGGGAGACTCGCGGCGACTCGGTCGCTTCTTCTTCTTGTGACCCTTTTAGCTTGGCGTGTTGTCTTTCCCCATGATATTTGTTTCCACTCCTCTCTTGCCTGCTATAATGGATATCATATCTTAGTATTCATATACGCTCATGCCACGAGGATAACCTCGACTCCGTGGCACTGAGTGATAGTGAATTATTAATGAAATACCGCGGTATTTCATTAATAATTCACTATCACTCAGTGCCACGGAGTCAGGTTATCCTCGGCATGAGCGTATATGAATACTAAGATATGATATCCATTATAGCAGGCAATAGAGGAGTGAAAACATAAATATCATGATGAAAGTAACATGCAAGCAAAAGGTCACAAGAAGAAGAAGCGGCTGAGTGACGGCGAGTCTCCCGTTTCGTCTGTGGCTCATCTCATCTCTGCTTTATTTTTTGGTATTCCATGTAAGATTTCACTTTATGCATTACAAAACTATCCTTCTTTCTTGGGGGCAAGGTTTGTAAAAAGCTAATAGAAATGTTTTGTGGACATAAATGCATTATATAAGACAGTAAGTAACACCACCTGGAGAGGTGGTGTTCCCAGCAACCTCAGAGAAACCTGATAGCAACCTTGTCACTGTCCCTCCACACATTCATGGATGCCATTTCGCTGCAAGAGGTTGCTCTGACATTGTTAAAGAATCTTGGATCCAGCTCCAGGAGCGCTAGAGACAGAGGCTGGGAGCCAGCCAATCACAGCGAAACTACCGCGTTCGGTCCCTCACCCGGTAAATTCAAACCCAGAAAATTCGCTAAAATGGATGTGGTTGTACGTTATGCGGATTTTTGGTCAACTTTATATAGTACATTAAACCAGAAATTCGTTAAACGAACATTCGTTAAGCGGAGTATTACTGTACTAAGCCTGTGCAACAGCTTTCGGATGCGACCTTGTTTATGGTTTCTTTTTGTGGTCAGATCTCCTTTCTTGTTTCTTGAGAGATACAAGAGAGATCAGAATCAGAACCAGAACCAGCAGCTTTTACCAGTGTCAAGTCCTCAGAGCAAAGGAACAAAGGAAGGCTTTAGACTCCAGAGAGAGGAAGGGAATGAAATTGAAGGACTTCAGGTTGTAGGAGGGATTTATACAGATTGTTAGTAATGTTCCACATAAGCCTCAATTTCATGGTAAACAAAGGTTTTGTTTATTTATGGAGATTTTTTGTAATTGCTTTTGATCAGAAACTTAAAAGATAACTAACACAGCTTCTTGGTAAGTTACTGCCTGATAAGATGATAATACTCAGGTGTCTCAGTGTTTTCCAGAAATCATAAGCTACCTTTATACCTTTATGAATAGCTTAGTTCATGAATTATGAGTTCAGAGATGTAGGAGTATTGATGTACTATTAACTTCTCTTTCTGTTCAACAGCCATTCCGCTGCAGTTCATTTGACCTTGGCCCAAGCTTAATGGATGAGGTTTTCAAGGCACTGGGAGGATCATCAACTGAAGACACTGACTCTTTAGACCCACCAGCTTCTCTGCCACCCCTCACGCCAACACATCCTACCCAGGCACTGCTAGAGGATAATGAGACCCACAATGTCAAGAATGAGCTCAAAGAGATTGCATCCAAGCTCACTGGCAAAGACAACTCTAAAAAGAAACAAGCAACAGTAAGATATTATATTGCTCTTTTTATAAGATATCTCCCAATTAAGTGATTTTTCATTCTAGGTACATACATTAAGATATAAACCCATGCAAATTTTACAGATATGCATTTTTTGGGGCGCCAAACTTGTGTCGCTGTTGTTTGTGAGTTGAACATATCATCATCTGCATCTTAAGTAATCAACAAGGTCTAAGTTATTTTCAGTTAATCTTAACTGGTCAGTCCATACATACATATCTTTGTATACTATATATTAACTCAAAACATGGGATCTTGGTTTTTAAGCACTATACAAATAACAATACTATACATACATTTCAGTGTTGTAGATAATAGTTCTTCAATAATTTCCTGGTCCACCCACTTCAGGTTAAACCCATCTCAGCAGCTGACCAGCGTACTTTGGATTCAGCAATAGCAATGGCCAATGAACTTGCCTCTAAGAGTATGTCTGAGCTGGAATGCAATCCAGAGAGTCCAGGTGATTCTGAAGGAATTCCAGACTCCCCCATTACCCCATCCTCCCCTACAAAACATCCTGGAGGCTCT
>NC_059301.1:33750985-33910985 GCF_017591435.1 Portunus trituberculatus
ACATTTCTTTTTACTACCATCTGCTCGTATAACGAACACCAAACTTGCTTTAATAAAATTTTATCCAGGTAATTTTTTTCCAAGTTTGAAAGGCCCGCCGTAACACACAAGCTGACAGGCTTTTGAATGCATCAGCTCCTCTCGTGGACAAAACGCACACCACTCACTCCCCTACCCTTCCCCGCTCTTAGTTCAAAACAATAAAAGCGTCCAGCAGCAGCTCATCTTCCCTCGGTCAACATGCCACCAAAACGCCCTGCAACCAGCCCTGCAATGTCGCCAAGCATTGCTAATAAGACCAGGAAGTCTCTTACTCTCAAAGTGAAGCTGGATATTATTCACAGACACGTGAGAGGCGAGAAAACTAATATAGCATTGCTCGCCACCATCTTGACTCCATCTACTATTTTCAAAAGTCAGCAGACTCTATTAAGAAGGCTGGTGAGACCGTATCTTCCTTGCAAGCTAAAAGAATCACCTGAACTCATGACTCTACAATGGATAAAAGGAAAAGCCTTGTGGAAATGTGGTACATAAGTTTTGTATGCGGTACAATGATGCGCCTTTTGTGTACAGGCAACCCCCGCTTAACAAAAGGGTTACGTTCCTAAAAAACACTTCGTTAAGCGAACCGATTATAACATGTATAATCCCTGACTTGAACTTCCATTGAGAGTAAAGAAAGCGAGAGTGCATCATAATACAGTGAAAGGTTTAATGAAAGTAAAAATTATGAAGTTAAACATTTAGGCAGTTAAACATTTAGGCAGTTTAATCTAAGTCATTATAATGTACACAAATGTAGTATGTATGTATGTACGTAACTTTATAATGTTGTTGATCTTAAATTTATGAAGGGAGGGAGAGTGAAATGGGAAAGACACTAACCGGCAACCTGTGGAATGTAAACAAAGGGCGCATCATTGTATCACATACAAAACTTATGTACCACATTTCCACAATTGGCTTTCCATTTTATCCATTGTAGAGTCACGCATTCAGGTGGTTCTTTTAGCTTGCAAGGAAGATACGGTCTCACCAGCCTTCTTAATAGAGTCTGCTGACTTGAAAATAGTTGAGACAGTAGATGGAGTCAAGATGGTGGCAAGCAATGCTATATATAGTTTTGTCGCCTCTTGTGTCTGTGAATAATATTCAGCTTCACTTCAAGAGTAAGAGACTTCCTGATCTTCTTAGGAATGCTAGGCCACATTACAGGGGGTTTTGGTGGTAAGTTGAGCCTGTTCAAAACATTAACAGCGATGCTGTTAATGTTTTGAACAGGGGAGTGAGTAGTGCGCGTGTTGTCCACGAGAGGCTTGATCTTGATCTTGATCCCACAGGTGTCCCAGGATTTCTCCTGAAACAGGCCTTAGTATTGGCAGCTCCTGGTGTATTTAAAAACCTGTCGGCTTGCGTGATACCGTGGGGCTTTCAAACTTGGAAAAAATTACCTGGATAAAACTTCGTTAAAGCGAGTTTGGTGTTCATTAAACGAGCAGATGGTAGTAAAATGAAACCTTCGTTGTAGCGAAATTTCGTTGTGTGAACCTTCGTTAAACGGGGGTTGCCTGTACATTCCACAGGTTGCTGGCTAATGTCTTTCCCGCTCCACTCTCCCTCCCTTTATAAATTCAAGATCAACATTATAAAGTTACTTACATACATACATTAGTGTACATTATAATGACTTAGTCTTAAATTAAACTGCTTAAATGTTTAACTTCATAATTTTTACTTTCATTAAACCCTTTACTGTACTATGATGCAATCTCACTTTGTTTACTCTCAATGGAAGTTAAAGTCAGGGGTCAAACTTGTTATAATTGGTTCACTTAACGAAAATTCATACAACAAGCTTTTTTTAGGAATGTAACCTGTTCTTTAAATGGGGGTTGCCTGTACCTGGAGTCTACATTTTCAAAGCTTACTCAGTGATGTCACAACATAAATAAAGTTGTAAATTGACTAACAAGACCAACATGTTGGTCTTCGATTTTCAACTGCTTTCTCCAGTTGTTAGGCACTGATTTTGAGTTGGAAACTCTACTTATGTAAAATTTCAGTCGCAAATTGGAATGTGTCGACCTGCCTTTAGTTGGAAATAATGAAAAGCAACTTGCTGGTGACGGCATTTCTGAAACAATGATATGTGAAGAAGTAAAGCAGTTGCATGATGCTCACCCTCACTCACTGCCTCCCTCCCTCATCTTCTGACCTTTATTATTCAGGCAGCTCATATTACTACCATTCTAGTAACATATCCATTGGGTTGCACTGTAAGTGTTAATAGTTTTTCACAAGTTTGATGTATTTTAGATTTAAAATATTATTATAAAGGTTTAGATTAGCAACAACGTTGGTCTGGAATGAATTAAGCCAGTTTACATAATTTCCAATGGGAAGAAATTTTTCACCATTGGTACAAATTGCAATTCAAACAGCCTCCTGGAAGAGTTTGTGTGTAAATAATGAGATTCCACAGCATTGGAAATACAGGAGGAACAAAAAAGATCAAGGCAGGGATGCTGCATTGGCCTTGGAGAAAAAGATAAAAGATTGCCATATATGGCAAGGAAGATAGTGCTATTGAGCAAAATTATTTCATGACAAATCAATGAAGGTAATCAAATGACCATTGACAGTGGCCTTTATTCAACATTACTATTTGCAGTAAGCTCAATATTGTGCCAACTAATCCTAAGAAACAGTGTGTACTGCATAAAGAATTGAATAAGTATGACTATTTTTCTGCTTCCATTTATGATCTTCAGTGTAAATCATGCTGTGATTTGAAAGCATTTTTATACATGGAGATACCCAAGTGTTTTTTAATAGGTATGCTGTAGGTGCATTTCTTAGAGTCAGCAGTGGGTAATTTTGAGATGCAAGACTCGTGGCAGTTCATGCTATATAACAAGGCATATGCATTACCAGTGCTGGCAATATAACCTCCATCCAGTATTCATATACGTAATATTTTTTAAGTAGAAAATAAATGCTTGGCCACTAGTTTTTATGTATGTATTTACTAGAATTAGGAAGTTTATGATGTAGGAAATATTTTGTATTGTAGCTGAAAATTTTTAATGGAAATTTCATTCGAAATTTTTGATGTGAGGATGATAATATATATCTAGATTTTACAGGGCTCTAACTGAAGTTTCTGCAAAACAGAAATACAATTTATGTAAAGCATAATACCAGACTAGTAGAATATTACTTTGAACCAAACATCATTAATTTTGTCTTTACTAATCAGTATAGTTCAGTGTTGTGATTCAAGCCACAATTGAAAGATCACATTCAATTTCAGGGCAAAACAAGACGGAAAGGCAGTTCCCTCATATTGTTGCCTCTATTACTTAGCACTTCTTAAGTACTACTCAGTATAATTTATGGCACCATAGTATGGAGAGGGCTGGGTCTAAAGGTGTGGTCCCCAATTGCATAAGGTGCTTATAAAGTTAATAACTTCATGCCTCTTTCTGTGCAGCTCTTGTTGCTTCAAACCTTTTAACCTTTAAACTTATCAGAGTGCAACAATTATATTGGTGCAAATGCTTGACCAAGGAGTCAAACACTTAAACCATCCTAAGAAAGGATGCACACCATTATAGTTAGCCTTTGCAAAGATGATCCAGAATTCTTGCTCTGTCTTCTCTTCATTTTCTCTTGCCAAGCAATTGATTGATACATTTATTGTCACTCCTTAGTTTTATATAAGTAAGACATTTTCAGTCACATAAGTAAGTAAAAAAAATAATTATAATAATATTAATAATAATAATAATAATAATAATAATAATAATAATAATAAGTAACAATTAGTAATATTTCCATAAATAACATAAGGTCTCTGGAGACCATGCCACATGGATGACTTGCATGAAAATTTATGCAGTTTCCTCTCTCTCTCTCTCTCTCTCTCTCTCTCTCTCTCTCTCTCTCTCTCTCTCTCTCTCTCTCTCTCTCTCAGGTTAAATTGTATTAATATTTTTGTTGAAAAACATAAATTTGTCACTGCTATACAAAAATGTTATTGAAAATATCTTTAATATGAAAAAAAATAGAGAATTGGCAAGAATGGCACAAGTGCACCAATTAGCTGTTCTGCTGAAAGGGAAAGGAAAGAAGCAGAAGGGTTTCTAAGTCAGTTGAGTGTATAGCAAATATAACTGAAGACGAGCAAATCACTCCTTATGTCTCTTGTGGACTCATCCTGAATACTTCTCCATCAGGGTATAGAAAAACATCCGTGTCCAGGCTCTTTTGCTGTTTGAAAAATTTTATATTGTTAAAAATTTCACATGTAGTATTGTGAAAAGCAGTAGGAAGCATGTTGAGCAATTTTTTTAAATAGGTTGTAATGATTTTTAGTATCCATGCATCATTTCATGTGTTAATTATTACCATTCAGATAGATTTCTCTCTAATTTACATCATGGCATCATCCTTTTTGTGAGAAATTATATACAACAAATTCCCTGAAACAAAATCCACAAAACTCACCAATTTGTTTATAGTCACTTTTAGTTGGCCAAATATGAATTATTTTGAAGGTGGACAATAAATTGTAAGCATTCATAATTCATGAGGAAAAGATTAAAGGCTAACAAAGGAAATGAAATCAAGTATCTTTTCTTTCAGCACTGCTTATTTAGCCTCATGTACAAGGCCAAGCAATACCTTTCACAGTATTTTTTTTTTAAACATGATTTTCAGCAGGCACAGAAGACTTCAGGAGATTCATGATCCCAAAAGTCATAATAAGCTTTTTTATGGCTTGTCAAACTCAGATTTCCAACTTTCCAAATCAAGCTCATAATTTTTGTATAATTAAACTTTATGATATAAGGTTCACCTGCATGCCAATCACTTGTTGCCTTAAGGCTTTTTTCAGTTTACTATTAGTTGTAGAGTAGCTGACATCTATGTTGCTTTATATAAGTATTTTTAATTAACTTAACCCTTTTGCACTTTTCACTTATAATGCAGACTGTCTGTGTGTCTGTCCCTCTCTGTTTTTGTTCTCTTTTTTTATGTTAGTGCACCTGTCTTTTGTTTGCCCCAACACAGTCAAGCATATCAGAAGAGGCCAGGGAAGTGTACAACTCCCTGGTGGAGCGGCCGGGGCTCGACCCCGACTCCCTAGGGTGCCGAGTGGAGCCTGATTCACCCCCTGCCAGTGACCCAGAGCCAGCTGAGCACAATCCACTAAGAATGCTTCGAGCAGGTGTCACAGTGCGACCAAAAATTAGAGGAAACAAGCACAACCTCGGGGGTAGCATGGGCTTCAGCACCATTGAGCGAAGCCATGGTATGCGAGCAGCTGGGGTGAAGGAAGGCCTTAGCATATCAACTACCAACTCTTCTGACCTTTCCACTCACCAAACCCTCCCAAGGGTTTCAAACATAACAAAGTCCCACCACCTGTTAAACCTAAGCCATCACCACTTGTCATACCCAACTCAGCACATCGAAGCAGCAGCAGTGATGCTGACATTGCCACTAGTCCAGATGGCTACAGCTTGGATGGTAGCAGCCAGGATGCTGTAAACCTCCTTCCCCTGCCCCCACGGGATCGCACACGACCCAATGCCAGCTTGACCAAACCCCGGCATCAACGCAAACACCCACTCATCATCCCTGGTGGTGTGACAAACTCACTGCTCCGTGGAGGTGGCCATGCCTCTGCCCTTAATTCAGGGGACAAGCAAGATACTCCTGCTGGCCGCCTTGTTATCCAACACACACACAATCCTCAGCTAGAGTCACACAGCACTCCTGATAATGTTTCCAGCACACTACAGGCTGCTGAAAGTCAAGAGGAGGATGAGGTAACTGGTGGCCTAGGGACAAGACTTCCACCAGCCAAGCCACCGAGATTGTTCACGTGAGTCAGGGTGCAGAGTGGGAGATTCCATTCATGGGGACATTAATTTTTTTCTCTTTTAAGTAATTACTTACTTAATCCATAATTGTAATTGGAGATGTTTTTTGCTAGTGCCAAGCCTACAATGAAGTCCAATCTTCAAAGATTTTAACACTCTATTGATAAAGAGTTTTTGTTTCGTTGGACATCATACCAGGTCTCCAATTAGTCAATTCTCCAGTTAGCCAAAAACTCCTTCATTCATAGAAAATGTCAAAATAAGTCAAAATCTTTCATCACTGCCATAACATCTATTTGTAAAGCTGAACTCTTCATTCAACCTTTGCTAAAAGCTACACCTTGGATGATTCAAAGCTTGTTCCTCCCTCTTCTTCTCTGCTCTGACTATGTACTTCAAGCGATGCATTAAGATCCTATGCAGTGGTTTTCTATGCCCTTGGTGGCCTAAACTCTCAGAAGGCTTGTTAGACCTATTGTTCTCCAAAACTTTGCCTCTGCCTTGCCAAACTTTTAATTCTCCTTGCTGGAAGTTTGCCTACATTCAGCCTCTTCTTAAAAAAGGGTGATCATTTTAATCTCTCGAACTACAGTTCTATTGCTTATATTTTTTTTCTATCTAAAGTGTTTTAATACATCTTCAACAGGAAGATTCTTAAATATCTATCACTTCACAATCTTCTATCTGATCGCTAGTATAGGTTCTGTCAAGGCCACTCTACTGGCGATCTTTTTGGCTTTTGTTACCAAGAGTCTTGATCATCCTCTTTCAGGGATTTTGATGAAACTTTTGCTATTGTCTTAGACATATCAAAAGCTTTTAGCCTGACACAAATCTTTGATTTCTAAATTATCCTCTTATGGTTCCAAAACTTCATCTGAAGTTTTCTTTCAGACCATTCTATTGCTGCTGTTGTTGACGACCACTGTTCCTCTAAATCTATTAACAGTGGTGTTCCTCAGGATTCTGTCCTGTCCCACACTCACTTCTTATTATTTATCAATGAACTTCTTGACCAAACTTTTTGTCCAATCCATTCCTATTGCTTATGATACCACCCTGCACTTTT
Source organism: Portunus trituberculatus (assembly GCF_017591435.1). NCBI lineage: Eukaryota > Metazoa > Arthropoda > Malacostraca > Decapoda > Portunidae > Portunus > Portunus trituberculatus. The sequence continues at coordinate 33,757,949 of NC_059301.1, forward strand.
CTATGTCTTTTTGTAGACAACCAACCTCTCAGGAAGTAAACAGATCACTCAAGGAAGCCAGAGAACCCCTGACTTTGGATGTCTAAAAATTTCTGATTGGGGCAGAGAAGACTTGGTATTGTTTAATGTGTAAGAAACCCACTGGATACAGCTTTTTAGACAACTATCTACTCTTCTTCAGTGACACTCAACTGTTCCCCATTTCTAGATCAAACAACCTCAGTGTGTCCTTTACTTATAATCTAAACTGAAAACTTCACATCTCATCTCTTGCTAAAACAACTTCTATGAAGTGAGGTGTTCTAAGTCATCTCTGCCAGTTTTTTATATAACATTTGCCCCTATGCTCTAACACTGTACAGAGTCCTTATCCATCCATGTTTGAAGTGTGTTTTACATGTATGGCTTTAATGGTGGTATCATCCTAGTTGCTCTTCTCTGAACTGCTTCTAACATGTTGATATCCTGCCTATAATGGGGTGACCAGGCCTGTATGCAATACTCTAAATGGGGCCTAACATAGGAATTATATAAGCTATGCACCACTTCCTTACTTTTATAACTAACATTTCTATTTATAAAACCCAGGATCCTATTTGCCCTATTTCTTGCTTCTAAACATTGCTTTGAAAATTTTATAGTCCTGTCTATCACTACTCCTAAATCCTTTCCTTCCTCTACTGCCTCTAGCCAACATCCCTCCATCTCATAGTTAAAGTTTGTGTTGTCTTTACCTAAATGCATAACCTGACACTTTTAGAATTAAACTCCATCTGCCACCTGTCTGCCCATGCTATCAGCCTGTCCAGGTCTCGTTGTATTCTGTAATTGTCCTTTTCACCCTGTACTGCACATGCTATCTTAGTATCATCTGCAAACTTTGATACTTTGCTACTAATTCCTATATCTAAATCGTTAATGTACACCAAGAAAAGAAGAGGTCCTAGCACTGATCCTTGGGGTACCCCACTAACCACTTCCTTCCACTCAGACATTGCCCCATTTAATACTACTCTCTGTTTCCTATCAGAAAGCCATTCACTAATCCAATCAACTAACCTACCCCTATCCCATGTAGTCTCAATTTGTACACTAGCCTCCTATGCGGTACCTTATCAAACGCCTTGCTAAAATCTAGATATATAACATCTATGCTATTTCCATCATCTAACTCCTTGGTAATATATTCTAAGATATCGAGCAAATTTGTAAGACAGGACCTCCCTGATCTAAAGCCATGTTGGGTATCTCTAATTAATCTATTCTCATTTAAATGCTCCCAAATACTACCCTTAATGATTTTCTCTAGTATCTTACATACTATACTAGTTAAACTGATCGGTCTATAATTATTCGCATCATCCTTCCTACCTTTTTAAATATTGGAGTAACATTAGCTAACTTCCAGTCCTGAGGTATCTCAGCAAACCTAAGTGATCTTTCAAAGATTAACTTAAGTGCTTCAGAAATACTGTCTACACCCTCCTAAGTACTCTGGCATGTAGCTCATCAGGACCACTAGCTTTCCTATCGTCTAGTTCAAGAATAAATTTCCTAATAATTCCCGGTTTTATATCAATATTTTCTAAAGCTCTTAAACTACTCGTCGCACTGTTTGTAACAGGATTTCCTATTCTTTCCTAGTAAATACTGAAGAAAATTGTTCATTCAATAATTCTACTATGTCTTCATTTTGATCCACTACTACACCATCTTTTCTGAGTGGTCCAATCCTATCCTTATTTCTTTTATCACTGACCTTGTAATAACTATATAATTTTTGGGATCTTTACTCCCAGCTCTAGCTAGTTTTATCTCTGCCTGCCTTTTACTTTTTTTATAACCTTACTCAAATCATCCCTGACCTGTCTGTACCTAATCAAATCTACATCTTCCCACTTTTCTGCAACTCTCTATATGCCCTCTTCTTCTCTCTGATCTGGCTACCTATCTCATGAGTCCACCATAATGGCTTCCTGTTTCTCTGCCTTATATCTTTGTAAGGGATACACTGCATCACTATACCCTTTACTACAACCTTAAAAATATCCCACATCTCCTGTGCAGTTTTATTTCCAAAACTATCTTCCCAGTTTACCTCTCCTAATAACTGACGTAACCTACCATAATTGCCTTTCTGATAGTTTGGGACTCTAGTCTTATTCACTATATTATCCCTACTGGAATTAATGATAAATCTAATTATATGATGGTCACTGTTTGCTAAAGTCTCTCCTACCTCAACTTCCTTTAAACAATGCTCAATATTTGTTAGTACTATGTCTAAAACCTTCCTCCCCTAGTAGGTTTATCTACCATCTGCACTAAATAGTTATCCTGAAAACTTTCCATAAACTTATTTTCACTAGCATCTCCTACCATCCTCTCCCAGTTTACTGACTTAAGATTAAAATCCCTAAGATAATTGTCTGACTAGTACACCCCTATTTATCTCATCTACCATAAGGTTGTCTACATCTGCTGACTGGTTAGGTGGTCTATAAAAGCTCCTACTCTAATAACCTTACTTTTGTTTACTCTAACATCCAGCCATAAGGACTCTACTCTGTTATCTACCTTAATACCATTAACCTGACTGGAAATGAAGGATTTTTTACATAAATAACTACTCCTCCACCTATCCTACCAATTCTCTGGTGTAAATACATAATGTATCCATCTACTTCATATTCTTTCCTATTTTCCTAAACTTTTCCTCATTTACCCATGCCTCTGTGACACATACAACATCTAAGTCCTCCTCAACTATATAACTAGATAACTCGTCCTTCTTGTTCCTAAGACTCCTGGCATTTACATAAAAACATTTAAGTCCTGCTACCTTCCTAGATGCTGTCTCCTTATTTGGAATCCTAATCTTATTCTCTCCTATTTGCACCTGGAAATCTTTCCTAATCTTTTCACTATCTCTGTTTATCCTATCTAATTTATGTCTAACATCTTTCTTCTGGAATGCATTTGCTACCTCACCCCCTACACTCCATCCCAACTCCCCTCCAGACATCCACTCAGCACATCCACACCCTTCCTACTCAGATGCACACCATCCCTAGCATACAAATCCCTTCGCCCATAGAACCTATCCCATACATCCACAAAGCTGACACCCACATCCTTACACATCCCTTTTACCCGATCATTCACACCAATGGCTCTAGACAACCATTCCTGCTAACATACACACGAGGCAAGATTCCTGACACTACACACCTCCTACCACTCTCCCTTATCTTGCCTAACATTTCCCGAAATCTTGCCACTAACTCCTCCGACCCACCTGCTCTGACATCGTTCCCACCTACGTGCAAAACTACTACACCCTCCTCTCCATCCCCCAACCCTCTTCTGCACCTCCTCACTCACTGCCTTCACACCTGCACCAGGCATACACACGTTCGTCCTCCTATCCCTGTCTTTCCCACAGAAAGTGCTATCTAAGTACCTAACCTGAGAGTCACCCACCACACACACCTGAGGTGTGCTAGGCATAACCCTCCTCCTCCTCTCCTCTACCCCATTCTCTCTCCTTTCACTCACCCAACCACCTCATTCACTCCACTCTCACTCTCCCCTCCCCTCCAGCAAACCGAACCTATTTTCATACTCAACAGGTTTAGTCCTTTCCTCCCTAACTGCCTCTGCTTTCCTTCCCCTTGCAACCTGACTACTATCTTTCCCAGTCTGGCTCGCCTGCTCCCTCTTCCCCACTCTGCTCTTCCCGACAGAGGGCCAAGCCACCCTCTCGCCTTCAGAAGGTCCAACCTTTGGCCTAACACTGATCTCCTGCCTCATTTTTTCCACTGCCTCCCCAAGCCTCTTAACCTCCTCCTTCAACTCAAAGATGAGAACTTCGTTCGCACTTTTCCCCTCACTTAGCTTTCTCATTTCCTCTCGTAATTCTTGGTGCTCAAGAGAAAGAACTAAATTCTCGCTCTTGAGCCTACACACCATACACTCAGAAAAGTCAACGACCTTCCTGTCATGCCCACACATCTCACACACAACAAACTCTCCCAATCCCACCTCAACACTCTCTTTCACGCACTCAATCACACTCTGATATACCTCAGTAGCTACCGCCATACTAATTTACAATCTGTTAAACTCACAAACAAATAAAAATACTTGGTGACGGGGGTGGGGAACCGCAGTGGTGGGGGGCCTAAGTGAGGTCAACTAATCCTCTTTCAAGGTCAACTTGATGGTTACAAGCCTAGTCTCCTCACTCTACCAAAATACTTTTAACTCACAAACACTGATTCTAACCACTATTTCACTCTAATCTAACATTTGCAGTACACACTTTCACTTCACTAACACTCAAAAGCACCACACACAGACACCAAGCACAAACACCACTCGCTAACTATAAAAACAACAGCCAAAAACGGAACGCACACACAACACGTCCACTCGCCACCGCAGCTACGTGAGCAACATCCTGTATATTTTCACTTTGCTTTTGACTTTGTTTGTGGGCTGGCAACTCAATGGGACTGTTCTGTTGCTCTAGGCTGGTTCCCTTCCTACATAAAAAAAAAAAAAAAAAAAATCATGATAGGCCTGTTACAAGGCCAACTCACCACCTCAGCTTCATTATATGGTAAAAATCCATCCTCTTAACTCATAGTATGGCAGGGAGCTTCATAATACTTTATTACATAGATGTATGTATTTCTGATACATGGATAACATTAGATCATAGTTGTATTATTCTGCATTCATGATAACATATCTTCAATAAGAAAGGGTATCAGGGTGGACAGTATGTGACAGAGTACTGAGACAGGGACAGTTTAGATAATCTTGGCATACACTGATATCTGTTCTTTTACTGTCAAACATCGATGTCCAGTAACAGGAAGCTCCAAGAGTCTGTCTGTTAATGGAGTGATCTTTGGCATCCAGTTTGTTTATTAAACTGTGCAATTGCAGTGAGTGGTACCTCACATGTGACTGCAGGGATACATATCACTGCCACTTACTGCAGCAAATGTGTTGCCATATCTTCTTTTATATTCACATTTTCTTTTCTTAGTATCACTTTCTCAATATCAAAATAGTGCTTTCCAACCATCTTGCAGCACTGGAAGCACGAAAAAATGACAGCAATGCAGTACAATAAAAATAACAGTAGTCATAGTGATCAAATCATGTGGCAGTTAACCTGTCACCAATTGAGACAAAGAATATATCCTTTACACTGACATTGAGTTGCCAGATGCTTTCAAAAGTACTTTAATTTAGCCATAGATGTTGATGAAAAAACTGAGCTATCCTATTTCAGCACCCACTGTATTTTGTACTAGTTAGGCTGTCTTATTGATTTTTTTTTTTTTTTTTTTTCATCTATTTGATTATTAATGTCATTTTTAAGTTATTTTGTTTTAGCAAAAATTTTGTTGAGAACACCAACACTTTATCTTGAAAATACATGGGAATTGTTCAAGACCAATAAGCACAAAATGTTGAGTGTTATTAAATTTTGTAGCATCTGAGAAGAATAGTATTTGCCCGTGTCACTCACAACAACACATACATACACACAGATTAATGGACTTAAACTATTAAGTCTCTTTACTGCATGAGTCAAGAGAAATGGGATATATGGGGAGACACAAGAAAAGTTGAGGTAGGAGAGATATCAGAATGATATATAATCCTTAAAAACAGAAATGTTAGAAAGAGACTATAAGATGTGATGAGGGTAAGGAGTCTATATCAAGTAAAGAAAATTAGACAAATATGAATAATGGGACAAGAACACAGAGTAAGTCTCCAGCCCTATATTATTGGATTCTCTCTCTCTCTCTCTCTCTCTCTCTCTCTCTCTCTCTCTCTCTCTCTCTCTCTCTCTCTCTCTCTCTCTCTCTCTCTCTCTCTCTCTCTTTTCTCATCATTCCAACAGAAGCCCCAGTTCCCTCAATGACAGTTTTGAAAGCCAAGTTGCAAGTGAGATGGATGCTCTTGATGACATACAGGAGGAGGACCTGAGTGTATCACCTCCTGGACCCCATCCTCCACCATACCCAAGTAGTGGAAGCATCCCAGAACCACACACTCCCTCCCCAGACCTGTCTCTACCATCCAATGGCTTCAGAGAGAGGCTTGGGGGAGGGAGCAGTGGTGGCAGCTCCCTATACCAATATGGGGATCACGTTTCTTGTGAAGATCTACTTGACTTTGCAATGGATCGACCTAACTCACGGCGTACTCAAGGGCCAGCACGAGGCACCCAATCTGATGAGGTGCACATTATGCAGAAGGTTCTCAAAAATGAGGTATGAATGCCCTATGATTTCTTTTCTCTGGTAATTTTATGTGGCTTTCATCACTTTGCAAGTCTAATAAATTCTTATCATGATTACTATTATTATTATTACAAATATGCATTATAGGGATTTCTCGAATTATGCAAGGGATACATTCCTGAAGGGATCATGTAATGTAAATATCGCATAAAATGAATATGATCAATTTCCCTCGAGGACTTTTGCTCAAAGGTTAAGGTCTTCGTAGATCTCTGGTGTACTGCTACTTGCTACAGAAGTCAAAGGGCACTTGGAAACCATGGCAAAAACTGTGGCAAGGCACTAAGATAGGAGAGCAGAGAGAGACATTAGCACTAGCTATGTTGAAGCACCAGACAAAGGGAAAGCATGTTGGCAGTACACATAAGGAACAATTGGTGACACCTGGGGCTGTATTCGACAAACTGTCATAGTTAATGATTTGGTCATGGTGAGACGAAGTGGCACATTTTAGACGCAAGTCCATCTATGACAGGTTCTAACCTTATGACATAGTCTTAAGCACTAAGATAGGTTTCACCCTACTATAGCATCACTAATGACCGTCTTAACTCTTCTCAACATTGAGGGATTATGGCTATTTTTATTATTAATTTACTGATAAATATCAGTAATGATGACTTAAGTAATATCCTTCTTTGATGCAATAATGTATTATATTATTATAAATGAGTGTTGGGAGGGATTTGATCGTTTCTCCCAAACTCAGATAAACCTTGCCCCGCATGGCCTGCATGTGTTAGGCTATTGGGTGTAATCTCCTATTTATCATGTTTTTTTTTGTTTGGATGCTCTGCCTAACTATTCCCAAAACTTTTAATATCAAAATAATTTAGATCAAAGAAATTTATGTCAAAAACCTGTTTCTTTCTATATATTTCAAGAAGACAAACTTTAAACATAAATATATGTATAAGAGGGTCAGTGGAGTGACATTCAGGAATTCCATGAGATTTGAAGACAACTACGTAAAATATGGGCCATGTTGGCCGCATCATGGAACTAAACCAGCCGCGCAACTTGATTTTCTTGACATGTTATCCTAATAATCTGTCTAGTAATATGGAAAAATGATTTTTTTTTTCCCCTCGTTATTCTAAAATCACATATTCTAAACATGCATAAATCGAGAAATCCTTGTAAAATTTTGCAGTAACTTATACTATACATAGCCATAGTATCTGAATATCTGAACTACTTATGTTTAAGAAAAAAAATAAGATAAATAAATAGTAAAACTCAAATTAAACAATCTTACATTACTTTCATGTAATCTGATACAGTATATAATACTTGGCCTGTGACTGGCAAGCTTTTCACTAATAATAAAAAAAAAAAGAATCCGCTTTCATTTCCTTGTTTTTTATATATGGCCAAATCAACAAAGACCTGAAATATAAAAAATAGCTAACATTAATGATAAAGAAAATGAATGGCCAGTGTAGAGTGTCCAGCAGCAAGTCAAAATACATATTACAGGGAGTGATGATTCAAATCATTCTTACTTAATTGAGGAGGGATATGTGTAAGGAACCATGTTGCAAGAATCTCCCTGGCAGGCAGGAGGGAGGTTTCTATTTGTCAGTTTGCTTCTTGTGATGAATCTAGGCACAATTAGGTACTCATATCTTTACAGAAAGCAGTTGTCAATGATGGCTAAATACTTTTATACTTACCAAGTGAAGTTGAGCATAAAATGTTATGTAGTATTGGTACTACAGTATTGCTGCATTATAAGCACATTTTCTTTATTTGATTACTTATGGTGCACAAATAAATGTTCACCACAAGAGGGAAACTGACAACATCTACATGTTCTACTTTCACCCCATACTGAGTCAGGTTGATGTCTGCAACATTGCTCCTTACAGTTTTAATCCTCAGTTTCTTACAAAATAAAGAAAAAGACAGCTTTTTTTTTATACAGTGCTGTTTGTAATAAAAATAACTGATTATAATAAAGTATAATAAAGTACGTATGTACTTCAAGTCAAGACTCCTGATATATATATATATATATATATATATATATATATATATATATATATATATATATATATATATATATATATTTCATATTTCCACTAGCATTGTTACTAGTCATCTCCCCATTCAATAGTCATGTTGCTATTGTCTGAGGTCAGCCAGTTTCACTAGAGTGTTGCTTTAAGTAAAAACAGAAAAATCTTAAGTTGACCTTTTTCATAATTTTCATAAAATAATTTTATGTGCATGAAAATAGTTTCATGTGATGCTTTAGGTAAAAATCTTAAGATAACCAACCTTTCCTTTCTTTTCATATAAAAGAACCCATGTGCCATTTTAAGTAAAAATATAAATAATCCTAAGGTGACCTCCCATTCTTTTTCATTTAAGAATATTATGTACTACACTACATGAAAGATCTAAGAGTATCACACCTTTGGCCCGGGAAAAAAAAAAAAAAAAAAAAAAAAAAAAAAAAAAACAGCTTTGTGTTCCTACTCAAATTTCCTTCATGACTCCATAATAATCTTTCCATTGCTATACAGCTTTCTAAAGACAATAGACTGTGTGTGCACATATTCTGAAACAGCTGCCATGTACTTATATCATTGTATTTTCATGATTTCATGTAGTTTATCAAAAGGATACTTTTTGTGGCAGCTAAAGCCTAGCAGAAACTCTGAGATTTCTGAGAGCAAAGAACCCAGCAACATGAAGGGTTGTATGTTTGACAAAAAAAATTCAGGTGGAAATTATGGGTTTGAGAGTTGTCATGATGCAACTGTATATAGGGAGGCAGTGGCATAGTGGATAAGGTGGTGAGCGTGGGATCGGGCAGACGTCCACGCGTAGGTTCGAATCCCACCACGTACAGCCTTAAAACACTTTGCCATTTGTCGAGTGGTTTAAAGTTACCTACACATCACCATGATACCCAGGTTCTAGGTGGTTACACTCAAGATGAGCTTGGGCGGTGATATGGGCCCTAACATGGGTACCACTATAAATAAAATTGCCTGCGCCACTAATGGGCGGAAGCTGAACAGCGCTTCCCATACACTCTTCAAGTGTGCCTACAGGTGCTATAGGCCTTACCGTAAAAAAAAAAAAAAAAAAAAAAATGTCTTGCACTTAACTTTTATAATAAAGATAGATTCTTTTGATAACATACGCACTGGTGGATGGATTTTGGCTTAGGCGCCGCAACATTCTTGACAACATACATACATACATGTATGCATATTAAGCCAGCATCCCCCATTAAAGAGAATAACTAAGACAAGTAAATGTTATAATAAGAATAGAAATTCTCTTGACAACCTACATATTAAGGCAGCATTCCTCATTAAAGAAAATGACTAAGACAAGATACGTACATTCACATCTTTGCCGACAACTTGATGAGCAGGTGTTTATTTATCACAACACTATAATACAAATAAAAAGAATATTATTTTGATATTCCTCACCTCCATTACCCTTTGGAATGAAGAGATTTGCAGCTGAATCTTGTTGTCTTGGTTATACTTAAGTATTATGCATAAACACACTTCACCAATCAGGATATCTGTAGGTGCACTCAAGCATGATTAAATAGCATATTTGGTCATTGCCAAATGGATTTCATCATACTGATGGCATACCAGAACACTGGTCACTGTCAACTCATAGCAATCTATTGAAGCAATTCAAATGTTTTGCTACAAAAACCAGTAAAAGTGGAAAAAATTGACAAGTAACTATCACACTTGGTGATGTTCTAGTCTCTCAGTTTCAAGTTTCTTGGTTTCTAATAGAAATTAGATCAAATCTTTTATGAACAGACCATAAAAGTTGAGTCTTTATGTTCCTATATCTTAATATTTCATCTTAATCTACATATTGTTATTAAAAATTCTACTTTCTCTAAAAAACTTAAACTAAATTAGATTGTCATAATTTAATGGTAAGGTTCACCAGATGTCTCTCAATCTTTTCCATGCTAATTTTCTCTTGTCTTGTTTCTCCCTTTCCTCCCCACACTTCCTCAGTATAACTTCTAGATATCTACACTCATCTTTCTTTTTTTTTTTTTTTCTCCCAGTGTGTTTCATGCTTATATTTATACTGTATTACCTTTCTTTCCTTTTCCTAGGTAATTGTTTCCATTTTTTATATTTTTTAATTCCTCTTTTTATTATAAATATTAATCCCATCCTCAGCAAGTATTCTCATTCTATTTTCATTTCATAGTATTCTTTCACTCTCTCCCTCTTCCAACTAACCCCTCTCCTTCCCACCTTTCTTCAGCATGTGTCCCCAGAGGAATGTGTTGTGGCTCTCAACGAGTGTGAGTGGGATGTACACCGTGCGCTCAAGCTTACCAGGCTACAGCTTCTCATCCCATCTCACCGTGTTTCCCTAGAAGCAGCCCGCAGCACCCTTGCTTCATTTTCCTGGGATGTGGGCAAAGCTGCCTCATACCTTGTGGCCACACAAGGCATTAGTGAGGATACAGCACAAGTTTGAATCATTATTATCTTATTTATAAATAATTCAGCACTACATTAAAGGGAGATGATAATGAAGTGCCCCTAAGTACTCAGTGATGCCAGTACTGTTTCAAAAAAGAAGGAATGTTATCTTTTCCATATATGATGCATATAATCATTTACAGTCTTTCAGTCATTCTGGAGGGAAGCTGTGTTAAGACCAAGGGTTCTGTTGTCCTGGAAGGAGACATTGTCTTCAATATTTTTAACTGTTTATTCATGCCTTCACAGTTTTATTTCATAATGTTGTACATGTGAAGGAGTGATATTTTGTAGTGACATGCAAGTTGTGCCTCACTTCCAAACCCAATGCAACACAGCTGTCTTCTAAAAGCTAGTATTCCATGCATCTTACACAATGATCAAAAACACACATAACTTGAAAAGTGGAATATCTTGAAAGGCTGAGAGGAAGAAGGTGGGAAGTCTAAAACAAGTACATAATATACATATTTATAAGACAGAAGTGTAGCAAAATAGCTGAAAAATGACCAATTTACACCCATCATCCCAGTGGACCTCAGATCCCAAATGAAGTGCAGAGAAATGCATGTGATGGAAAAGAGTGCCTAACAATATTTGAGCCTTCATTTATTGTTTGTTGAGGATCTGAAGGAAAGATAAGGCAAATGTTTTTACTTCAGTATATTGTCAAGGAGAGTAATCCAAAGAGGGTGTTTTTTTATTTGATGCTATTGACTTTTTTTTTTTTTTTTTTTTTTTTTGAGAGGGAAAGAAATTATCTTCTCTGTAGTGAAACAGACCAAAAAAACTGACTCAATAAGTGACTGAAATGTACAGGAAATGGATCTGAGTGGAATGTACAGAAAATTACAATTTAAGTGACTATTATGTACAGGATGTTTATTATGATTAAATGATCAAAGAATGCCAATGGACTTTATTGTGTACAGAACTTTGGTATTTTGTTTATTTGGCATATCAGTGACAAAAAATGTACTGGAAGCACTAGAAGAAGGCAGCAGAAATTGCAAGTGTGTGTGTGTGTGTGTGTGTGTGTGTGTGTGTGTGTGTGTGTGTGTGTGTGTGTGTAAAACAAACAATCATAGATGTTGCAAAATTGGAATTGTGCTTTTTGGGTGTGCACACATTTTTAGGCATTTCACTAAATAGAGGACAAGAAAATGATAATTAGAATATGAGTTCATTCATGAAGTCTCTCTCTCTCTCTCTCTCTCTCTCTCTCTCTCTCTCTCTCTCTCTCTCTCTCTCTCTCTCTCCACTTAAAGGCTGGCCATAGTCTTGTTCATCATGACCACTAGTGGCATTGATCATCTATAGCAGGTCTATAGTACATCAGTGAGGGCTCTAAACATTCTCATACCTATTTAAGCCCAAACCACAAAGATCTTGTCTCTTCAAACTCGTGTCACATACAGTACTTGTTTTCCTTCACCATGACTGTTCAGATAATAATTCATTAGGGAAAAGTTACATTAGTTTGATCTTCAGGGAAAAAAAATCTTAGCTGGAGTAAGGAGACTTAAGAAATAAAATTTAATGATAACAGATAAGTGAAAATCTATCCTGATGATACTGTCTAATGTGATCTGTTTCATACATGAAGCCAATAAGGGAAAGGAACCACTTGAAACTGTTGAAAATGGTTTTTGCACAGCTAGAAATCTGTAGTAAGAGACACATAGGAACAGTTCCTCTTTGGTGCAGGGCTTACAGACACATTATCAGAGAACTGCACATTGATATACTATAGGTGAAGGTGTGAGGAGTCTGCCAATCTGTCCCATCCTGCTTGGGAGATAAAATCTAAGGCCTCTCAATTATCAACTGGGGATGCTAGCCATTACTATATTGGTATTGAATGAGAAGACTTACAAATTCACTTCAAATTACATACTATATGCTATATTTAATAACAACATGAGCAGACATAGATTTAACATTTGAGGCAAGATTTGTTTATCCTTGGTACCTCTGTATGGGTTTCTCAGGGAAGGGGATTTATCTCAGTTAATTGCAGTCATGAATGATTGCCTCATTTGTTCATCAAGAAAGGCCCTTTAGAGTTTAGATACTCATTACTTGGCATTTTATGGTTTTGAGATCTGCATATATACTATATTAAGCTGAATGAAAAATCATAAAATTTCCACAGCACTTCAGTATGTGTACCAATTTTCTCTAGATCCATTGCTCAAAAGCATGGAAGGTACAAGATTGATGCCTCATGTTGCCCTTGCAATCTTGCTTTGTCATGTAAAGAAATAGCTGGCAGAAATGCATAGCAGCTCCTCCCTACACTGATTCATAGATGGATCCTATTTTCATACTTTTGTACTTTTATATGCAGCATTTTGCCAGCTTTATTGAGTGTATTTCACAGCTCAGATCCTCTTCAATCATGATTAAATGTGTGTGTGTGTGTGTGTGTGTGTGTGTGTGTGTGTGTGTGTGTGTGTGTGTGTGTGTGTGTGTGTGTGTGTGTTAGAGTTGGGGCAAAGTGAAATTATGAATGAGTGGGTTTATAAAGTGCTTGAGTCCCACATAGTTAACCTGTGCAATGTCAATGGTAAGCTTTCAGTAACTAACCATGTACGTAAATAAACTGTTGAATATAAAAAAATTACCTGGAGTTTTCTTACCACTTTTGTCACCATATGTTATAACTTCACCAGTACTGCCAGTATAGCTTCTGTAACATTATTATTTTGGTTCACATTAGCATGCCCTTTCATGGGGTACAGCCATGCAGGGGGAGGATCTTTTGTCTTACCTTCCCAAGTTTGTGGCAAAAATTGAAACAGCCCATACCCTGTTCCTATAGGGAGTTTAAGGTCCACAGTCTTTCCTTGTTTGTGGGATAGGGAGACTAGTATTTTGTCCAGTGAGGGCATCAAACAGATATCATCAGGTGACGCCCTTATCATCATACCCCAGGAATCTTTGTGTCAATACGGTATCACCAATGATTAATGTCTAAAGCAGCAATCTCCTTTTGTTGGATTACTGAGATGGCACACAAGTCTTATTCTGAAGCCTTCTGCCCATTGTTTAAAGTTCAGGCCCACAACATTCGGGGCATTGCCACATATATACTTTTCTGGAAGAACAGGTCTGTCCCTTCCATATTAGAAGCAGCCTGTGTTTATTGATTTTTACTTAAGGGACATTCAGAAGGAAGAGGCAGATGTCTTTGCCTTGAGGTAGCTTAGCTTCCCCCATAACACAATCACCTTTCAGGGCAGAAGTTCACTCAGTTTGCTTGGTTGGTTGGTGTAATGGAATGTGGCTTAGCACCCCTGAAAAGGAAGCTACTCCTTCCAATATGATGAAGGGCAGTTCTTAAAGCACTTACTTGTGCCTTTCTCACTTCCTTTGCACCTATCATACTTTAGGTTGGGCCAAATAATGACCAAAAGGACAGTAATGCCTCAGACTACCAGTGGTTTCTTTTGATCATCATGGAGGAAGATGGCAGTTCATTTTGTTGGCCATGCTGCAGCTCCCTTGTATTCTCTTACATCTCAAATCCTCACTTGGTGAGATTTCACAGTCATCCTCCTCAGGATCCTCCAAAACAGAGGTGCCTCTGGCATTTTGCCTCTACCAGTGGGTGGGGACCTGAGGAGATATCATGCTGATTTTCCCTGGAATGATTACTGTTTCCATGTCAGAGGCCCATCTCTGTGTGTTGAATGCATAACAGAGGTGATAGTGTCTGGCATGGAGGCATACATTTCTCATTCTTTTTCTCAACCTAAACTTTCTAAACCTTGGTTTAACACAGCCTGTTCTCGTGCTATACATGATAGAGAGGTTGCCCACAAAAGGTACTTGAGCCTTCTAAATCTCACGCACTTTATATTTCTGCCTAGAATCATGCCAAGTCTTTTCTTCAACTTGCCAAACACTCCTTCATAAATAGAAAATGTCAGAAACTTTCAAACTCCAACTCCCCTCGTGACTTCTGGCATCTCCAAAAACATCTCCAACAACTTTACTTCTTCATCTTTTCCTCCTTTATTTCATCCTGATGGCACCACTGCCATCTCATCTGTCTCGAAAGCTGAATTCTTCTCTCAAACATTTGCTAAAAACTCCACTGTGGATGATTCTGGGCTTGTTCCTCCCTCTCCTCCTCCCTGACTAGTTCATACCTACAATTAAAGTTCTTCATAATGATGTTTTCTATGCCCTCGCTGGCCTAAACCCTCAGAAGGCTTATGGACCTGATGGGGTCCTTCCTATTGTTCTCAAAAAACATGCTTCCGTGCTTGCACCTTGCCTGGCCAAACTCTTCCAACTTTGTCTATCAACTTCTACCTTTCCTTCTTGCTGCCTGTTCCTAAAAAGGGTGACCATTCTAATCCCTCCAACTACCGTCCTATAGCTTTAATCTCTTGCTTATCTAAAGTTTTTGAATCTATCCTGAATAGGAAGATTCTTAAATATGTCACTTCACAATCTTCTATCTGATCGCCAGTATGGCTCCTGTCAGGGTCACTCTACTGGTGATCTTCTGGTGTTCCTTACCGAGTCTTGGTCATCCTCTTTTATAAAGATTTCAGTGAAACTTTTGTTGTCGCATTAGACATATCAAAAGCTTTTGACAGAGTCTGGCACAAAGCTTTGATTTCAAAACTGCTCTCCTACTGTTTTCTATCCTTCTCTCTGCAACTTTTATCTCAAATTTCCTTTCCAACCATTCTGTCGCAGCTGTGATAGATGGCCACTGCTCTTCCCCTGAATCTATTAACAGTGGTGTTCCTCAGGGTTCTGTCCTATCACCCACTCTCTTTCTATTATTCATTAATGACCTTCTTAACCAAACTTCTTGCCCTATCCCCTCCTATGCTGATGATACCACCCTACATTTTTCCACATCCCTTCAGAGATGTCCAACCCTTCAGGAAGTCAACAGATTACACAGTGACACCACAAAACACCTGACTTATCGCTCCTTTGCCAGAAGAGTGGCATAACTCAAAAAATGGGTTTTTTGAGTTATTAGTATGAACAGATAGCCAACCTTTTGTTTCATTTGTGGTAAAAATGTCATATCTCTATCTGCAATAGTAACCACAAGAGGGCATGAGATGTCAGTATTATCAATAGACAAAATGTAGAGAGTTTTAAACTTTAAATTGCTTCTCCTGAAAAATCGCAATTTTTGAGTTGTGCCACTCTTTAGGCAAAGGAGCGTTATGATCTTTCTAAGATTTCCATTTGGAGCAGAGAAAACTTAGTAGTTTTCAATGCCTCAAAAACTCAATTTCTCCATCTATCAACTCAATACAACCTTCCAGACAACTATACCCTCTTCTTCAATGACACTCAACTGTCTCCCTCTTCCCCACTGAATATTCTCAGTCAGTCCCTTACTCATAATCTTAACTGGAAACTTCATATCTCATCTCTTGCTAAAACAGCTTCTATGAAGTTAGGTATTCTGCAGTGTCTCCACCAGTTTTCCTCGCCCCTCCAACTGCTAACTCTGTACAAGGGCCTTATCCGTCCTTATGTGGAGTACTCTTCTCATGTTTGGGGGGGGGGGAATTCCACAGCTTTATTAGATATGGTGGAATCAACTCCCCTCCTCTGACTGACTGTCTTCAGCCTCTTTCTCACCACAGAAATGTTGCATCTCTTTCTATCTTTTATTGCTATTTTCATGCCAACTGCTCTACTGATCTTGCTAACTGCATGCCTCCCCTCCACCTACATCCTTGCTGCACAAGGCTTTCTTCTTCCTCTCATCCCTATTCTGTCCAACTCTCTAATACAAGAATTAACCAGTACTCTCAATCATTTATACCTTTCACTGGTAAACTCTGGAACTCCCTATCTGCTTCTGTATATCCATCTTCCTATGACTTAACTTCTTTAAAGAGAGAGAGGTGTTGAGACATTTGTCCCTTGCTTTTGGATGACTCTTTTGACCTCTTAGGGAACCTGCAGTTTCAGTGGGCCTTTTTTTTTTTTTTCTAACATTTTGGTGCCCTTGGCAGCATTCCCTCTTGCATAAAAAAAAATATATATATATATAAATAATAATAATGTGAACCATTCATCCATTTTTAATTTTACTCCTATGGCATAACCCATCTTCTATAATGTGGAAATCTACTAATATAAAAAAAAAAGCAGGTATGTAAAACAAAAAACATTTTTAGAAATAAAATTCATTTCTTTGCTAACCTGCTTCTTATGTATTTACCCTTCCATCCTCCCTGTTCTTTGCCATGCATCAAGGAAGAGTGACAGTCTCAGCTGAGGGTGTAACAACCCCTTTCAGTCAGCTCTAATGGACGAGGTAAGACCTACACCGGTCGTTGACAAAAAAAAAATCATTTGAGGGGATCGTTCCACCTTCCTCATTCTGACCAGAGGGATGGGTGGTGTTATTGAGACGCAGCACTGACAATGGTAATTTTATTGCTACAATGATAATAAATGAACTAACAATCCAAAACAGAAATTTTGAATGAGTGGCACTCTTTATTTCTTCTCACAGCCAATCCAAAATTTTCAACACTTGATTGTCTAGAGAAATTTCCCTAACATCATTTTGAATTAACATGGATGGAATATTCACCCGCTGATACCTTGGATAATTACTCCCTAACGGCTAGGAATGACACAAAAGAAATAGAAATGAGCATGGCTTCCCAGACACTCGACATAATCCAAACCACGTGCTCCCTGCCAATGCCTGCCAATGCCAGACACCAAACACAATGGCCAAGGCCTTCGTGTCTTGCCTCCACGGCAAGGAGGGAACAGAGTTACCAACGCGAACATTATTTCTCTATTAAATTTTCTCAACTCCCTTACACCATGCACCTGATTGTAATATACATTTCATTTTGTAGAATATATCCTTACGTAACATAAACCTTACAATAAGAAATATAATGGCAAAACCTCAAATTAACCACAAGGGTTGATGAATTATCGTACACTACCCTATAGTATTGGAACATTATTTGTGCACGGATTGGCTTTAAACAACAAATAAATATACTGAACCGTGAATTTACAAAATATAGGAATATTGGCCGGAATGGTAAGTGAACTGAGGGCTTATCAACGTGGCTTGAAATATCTCATATAGCCACCGACACCAACATAGTTTTATAAGACTGCACCTGTCGAAGTTGAATTCTCACTGTCTGGCGGCACAGGCTGAGGCAATACAACGGATAAGGCACAAAAATGTTCTCTGAGTACTCTAATTAACTAATACAGTAAGATTGGTCATCTCGCGGTAAATTGGTACTGGACTATCGGCCGCGAGATGAAAAATCGCCATGAGCGATATTGAAATACATGTAAATAGCATAATTGGTTCTTAGGTATGATACATGATCATCTCCAAAACTCCAAATAACCCTCCAAAACACAAAATATTTTACTGAAAATTGTTCACATAAACGAGGTTATGCATAATCTGTATGTTAATAAACAATATTAAACACTTTTCAACATAATAAAGGATAGAATATTTTTCTACTTACGTTACGAGAGTCTGTGACTGGCTTGAGTGGCCTGGCATGATAGTGAGCCGTGACTACTGGCTACTCGCTCCCTTCTTCACTGTTTGTGCATCACCCCCAGCACTGAGTGCAACCTCAGCTTCAAAGCCATCAAAATCCAGAGCGATGTCATCTTCTTGTAAAAGGCCCAGCGGGTCGTCGACATCCTCTTCATCTTCACCTGGTTCTGCTGTTACGTTAGCCAGAGCATTGACATACTGTGATTGACTGAAGTATCCTGTGATCAGTGACTGGTGGCAAGCATTAACACGAGACATGTAGAGGTCTTTATAAATGTTCATCACTTGATCAAGAGATGGCTGTAATACGCTGCGTGGATATGGGCGCCTGTCATATTCCTCCAGTTGTTCAGTCAGCCGTGAGAAGGTGGTGAGAATCTCTGTCAGTTGCCGAGCTGTCGGTTCGCCTGGCTGAACATTTTGCTCCTGCTGTCCATCCTCTTCAGGATCATCTTGAGCTTCATCTTCCTCAAGCATCTCCTCAATAGTAGCCTCCTCTTGATGGATACCAATAATTTCTTGCAAGTCACTGGCCTCCACAGCTGAAAAGTCAGGTGCAGGGATCAGACGTGCAGCTTCTAAAGTCTACGAGAGTGTGGTGGCTTCCTGCTGGCGCTCACGCACAGCTGTTCCAACCTCTCCTAACAAAAACTTCCACGCGTGTAACACTGTAGCTTTATTTATTTTCTGCCAGGCCTTCACAATGCGGTCAACAGCATCCTTAATGTTGTAGTTTTTCCAAAACTGGTTCACAGTTAACACTTCTCGGGTGTGAGATGGTGGTGGGTCTAAACTGGTGCTGGCGATCGGTTCATCGGGCTCATCCTGGTCACGTACACTTAGCTCAGCCTCAATCCTCTCTAGTTCTTGTAGCAAGTCAGTCTTGACACGCATGTCATCATAGAGAGACTGATAATAAAAGAGCTTGACGTTGCAGATGAACTCTTTATCAAGAGGCTGTAGAAGTGATGTTGTATTAGGCGGGAGGAAGACAACTTCTACATTAGGATGACGCCCTATTAGGAATTTACCATGCCCCGGAGCATTATCCATACATAGCAGCACCTTGAAATCTAAATTCTTCCTCTTGCAATAACTCTGGGCATCAGGGACAAAATGATTGTCAAACCAGTCAGTGCACAGTGCCAACGTGACCCAAGCCTTCTTATTACTGGCCCAATAAACATTAAGCTGGTTCATATTGCAATTCCTGTATGCTCTAGGCTTAGCAGAGCGATAGATGACTTGGGGCTTCATCAAACAGTCGCCACTTGCATTAGCTGTGAATAAAACAGTAATGCGGTCCTTGGAAGGCTTCACACCCCTAGCTTGTCTTTCATTCTTGGCGATGAGGGTTGATTTTGGTGCCTGCTTCCAGTAAATCCCAGTTTCATCACAGTTAAAAATCTGGTCACGGCTGTAACCGCCTTCAGTCACAAGACGTTGAAAAATCTCTGGGTAAGTTCTGGCTGCTTCTTCATCTGCTGATCTGCTTTCACCATGCTTCAGGGCATACTTAACTTCATATCTTTTCTTAAATGCTGCTAGCCAGCCTACAGAAGCCGCAAAATGGGGTGGAGGGTTAACATTTTTCTTACGGCACACTGAATCAAAGTACAGCCATGCTTGTGATTTTATTGCAGGGCCAGAAAGATCACCCTTCTCTCGATCCCTTCTGATTACCCATTCATTTAGGTAATGTTCCATGATTGCAAGCAATCTGTTGCGCTGTGAAGTATCAGCCAGTGTGCGTGCTGAGGAAAACCGAGAAAACACCTTCACGGAAGCAGCCAAGTTTGCTTTATTTTTGCGCACTGATCGTACTGTTGATTCAGGACAGTTAAACTTACGCATTATGTCACATGTTCTTGCACCATTGTTCATCATCTGAACCATTTCTTTCTTTTCCTGGAGAGTATATTTTCTGAGCTTCACTCCCTTTCGATATTAACGCTTCTCACGTCCACCATGTTTTTCACCAGAGTTTCCACCACGATTTCCGCCACTACCACTCACAGAACTCATGTTCCTTGTTATTTCAAGTTATTGTACTTCCACTAGAATGTTTTCACTTTAACAACAAAAGTAAATATGCACCACAACACAACAAAATCGCAAAATTGTTGTTGACCCAGCTTCTGCCCTGATGTGACCGACCCAAGTCAACCATTAAACTGGCGCGCCAGCCTATGCGCATGCGCGAGATGTTCATTTATCCCCGCTAGATGTTAGAAGGCGGGAAATTTGAAATAGGCGCGAGATGCTAAATTCGCGAGACTATATTACGCGAGATGACCGTTCATACTGTAAATTAAAATGGAGGAGGAATCATGATAGGAGATTTAGGTATTATTTTAGTACGTGTTTACGTGTATGTACTTGGTTCACAATGACATCGTTATATACTTGCATTTTCATTTATGAGTAAAGGATGTATACAGTTACATACATGTGTGCATGGGTGTTGCACTGATGAACAAGTTACATAACATATTTAATTGTGTGTATTTGTGTTTGAAGTTAATGTAGTTCTTATGCATGAGTACCAAGAGAAAAGGATTCGTTGAGTGAAGTTACTTATGTGGGAATATCATGATTTGTCATTACAGGCAACCCCCGCTTAACGAAAGGGTTACATTCCTGAAAAACCCTTCGTTAAGCGAAACTTCGTTAAGCGAACCAATTATAACAAATTTGACCCGACTTGAACTTCCATTGAGAGTAAACAAAGCGAGAGTGCATCATAGTACAGTAAAAGGTTTAATGAAAGTAAAAATTATGAAGTTAAACATTTAAGCAGTTTAATTATGATGTACACTAATGTATGTATGTAAATAATTTTATGGTTGAGGATCTTAAATTTATGAAGGGAGGGAGTCTTCTTCTTGGGGGTAGGTTGGAGCCATACAGGCTGTGTGTCAGCCTCTAGTGCCCCAAAGGTGCAGTATGCGGTGGCCTGCAGGCGACACTGAGACACAACAAGGGAGGGAGAGTGGAAAGACACTAACCGGCAACCTGTGGGATGTCAACAAACGGCGCATCATTGTACCACATACAAAAATTACGTACCATTTAAACATCTTACTTTATAACAAATTATAAGTAGTAGTGCAAATATTACTTACACATTGTCAGAATCTGATGAGTAGCTAATGCCCATGACATCTGGTGAGTCAGCAGCTGGTGAGTCTTGGTCACGGGGGAACGAAGTGGACGCCACAGGAGAGGAGGGGGTGTGTGACCTTGAAGAGATGGATTGAGTAATATTTCTTGAGAGTGACGGTGTTGGTGACACTGGTGATTTGGTGGAAGGAGTGGATGGCCTGAAGTAAGACTCGATTGATGGTTGTGTAGCCTTGCGTCTCTTTGCAGCCAATATTTCTCTGTAACAACCGGGTGCTTTTTCTATCTCATGGGCTGCAGTAGAATTCCTGGCATAATTTGGATCCACTTCTTTCAATGAATCAATGGCACTCTCTATTTTGCGAAAGAATTCTTGCAAAAAGTTAATTGTTAGCACTCATTCTTTCTCAGGTTCGGTTGTTTCCTGGTGAGCTCGCTCCTTTAACATTTCCTCAAGTTCTTCATTAGTCAGG
Organism: Portunus trituberculatus; assembly: GCF_017591435.1. Taxonomy (NCBI): domain Eukaryota; kingdom Metazoa; phylum Arthropoda; class Malacostraca; order Decapoda; family Portunidae; genus Portunus; species Portunus trituberculatus. Next base: position 33,779,931 of record NC_059301.1, read on the forward strand.
GATTGCCTGTGGCTGTCCAGCAACTCCTGAACATCATCTTCATCCACTTCCTCAAAGCCAACATGGTGTGACAGCCGAACAATGTCTTTATGGAGGTCGGTGACGCTGACAGGGACGAATCCAGTAAAGTTAGTAACCACTTCATGCCAAACTTTACTCCAGGCTGCATTCAAAATTTTGTTGTCCACCTCATTCCTTGCTGCTGTGATGTTATCAATCTCTTTTTTTATGTTATAATTGTTCAAGTATTGCTGGATGGTGAGCTCAGGATTGCTGTCAAGTGCCTGCACCAGCTGAGCCATAGTGCGTCGCTGGTAATAAGCTTTAAAGGTGGCGATGACAGTCTGATCCTATAGGCTGGATTAAGGATGTAGTATTTGGTGGCAAAAAAAAAACCTCTATGTTATCAGCCCAATCTTCCATGGCATGTGGGTGGCTTGATGCAAATCATCAATGAGCAGCAGGAATCAGTTGGCTATGTTATTTGCTGCTGCATATTCTTTTAATGTTGGTGAGAGATGCTCACACACATAATTTTGGCAAAGGGATGAAGTGAGCCAGGCCTTCTTATTTGATTTCCAAATAACTGAAAGCTGTGCCTTTGTGAAGCTCTTCAATGCCCTAGGGTTCTCTGACTGGTAAATAACGAGAGGTTTCAGCTTTAGGTCACCCTCAGCATTACTTCCAAGTGTGAGAGTTACCCGATCCTTGGCTGCCTTAAATCCTGGAGCTTTCTTTTCTTCCTGGGAGATGAAGGTCTTTGATGACATTTTTTTCCAATACAGGCCAGTTTCATCTAGATTAATTACCTATTTATTACAAAAGCCACCACTAGAGATATGCTGCTTTAAGACAGACAAATGCATCAGCAGCAGCACGATCGGCACTGGCAGGCTCACCTGTTATCTGTATGTTGTGTAAACCAGCTCGCTTACAGAAACGATTAAACCACACCTTGCTTGCACAAAAGGGAGTCTTTGCTTTTTTCTCCTCAGGTAATTGTGCTTGGATATCTTCCCAGAGTAAGTGTGCCTTGGCAGTGATGAGCGCTGTAAATACAGCCATGCGGCAACGTACCTGGTCGTTAATCCACATTTCCAAAAGACTTTCCATATTGTCCATTGCAGAGTCAGGAGTATGGGTGGTTCTTTTCGCTTGTAAGGAAGATAATGTCTCACCAGCCTTCTTAATAGAATCTGCTGACTTGAAAATTGTACACACATTAGATAGAGGTAAGCCATGGTGGCGAGCAATGCTAGTAGTTTTCTCGCCTCTCGTGTCTGTGAATAATATCCAGCTTCACTTCGAGAGTAAGAGACTTCCTTTTCTTCTTTGCAATGCTAGGCGACATTGCAAGGCTGGTTGCAGGGCGTTTTGGTGGCATGTTGAGCGTGAGATGACAAGCTGGTGCTGGACCCTATTTTTGTTTTGAACTAAGAGCGGGGAAGGGAAGGGGAGTGAGTGGTGCACGTTTTGTCCATGAGAGGTGCTGGTGTACTCAAATGCCTGTCGGCTTGCGTGATATGGCGGGGCTTTCAAACACAAAAAATAACCTGGATAAAATTTCGTTATAGCGAGTTTGGTGTTCGTTAAACAAGTAGATGGTAGTAACGAAATTTCGTTGTGTGAACCTTCGTTAAGTGGGGGGTTGCCTGTATATTCGGTGGTGTGTTACACTGTCATTTTCGTGAACGGAGTAAGGTAAATATATGTGTATGGTAATATATTTAGTGGTGTGTTATGTTGGTTGCTTGTATCCATGTACCAAGTAAAGATAATTCTTATATATGGGTAACTGGGAATGTTGAATTACTGCATATGAGATTTACGGATAAATAAAGCACAGTGTTCAGATATTGAAAGATGAAGGGAGAAAGTTTGAATGAGACAATTATGTATGTTCAATGACGAGTTACGTTATTGCATTCGTATATGAGATTAACCCTTATGTTCCGGCGATCGTATATGAACGATTGCATCAGTGCATCCGTAGCGACGGTGATCATTCCCGTAATCAAGAATTTTCGCGCCTCATGTTTGAGCTCCACACATGGTTTCTCGAGTCAGATGGCGAGTGAAAGTATCTGGCTTCTTTTTACACCCGTAGTGTTGCCACTAGCTCTCTATATTTATGGGTAACGAAGCTATTCTCCCATTCTGAGGGCGACACTTGGCAACCCCAGCGACCCACCGTGTCAAAAGCACCCTGATAAGAGCAAAGGGACGTCTCATTTCATAACTCACTATGGAACAAGACAGATCATTTTTATTTAGCAGTGCTGAGCCTGACTACAGTGACAGTGATTATGAGGAAGAAACTGAAGAAAGCGAAGACAGCAGTAGTGAAGACTCGGAAAATGATTCAGAGGGTCCACCTGTTTTCTCAGAACAGAGAGAAGACAGAGATAGTGGTGATGGAGAACAGACTCCAAACATCGTATTGAGAACCCAGAGTGGCTCACGGAGACGCAGGCGTGCCTCTCATGTTCTGGGAAAACGATCAAGGGTGTGTGTGTGTGTGTGTGTGTGTGTGTGTGTGTGTGTGTGTGTGTGTGTGTGTGTGTGTGTGTGTGTGTGTATTTATTTACCTATTTGCCTATTTGTGATTACAGGGCCCAAGCCATAGCTCTCTATGTCCTGTCTCTTTTTCCACACTTGTCCAGTTTTTCCTTCATTTGACTGACACTCGCCGCACACACCACATCCATGCTCAGTTTGTTCCATGCATCAATGCTCCGATACGGGAAGCTATACTTCTTGATGTTGCTCGTGCAGGAATCCTTCAGTATTTTCTTTGGGTGTCCTCTTAGGTAATTACTGGATGCCATCGTGATCAGGTTCTCTCTATCCAATATGTCCACTCCATGTACTATTTTGAACATTGTTATCATATCCCCTCTGACTCTTCTTTCTTCCAACATGCTTAATTCCAGCCTATTTAACCTCTCCTCATACGGTACCTCCTTAAAGTCTGGTATCATTCTTGTTGCTAACCTCTGCACTCTTTCCAGTTTCTTGACATGTTTCTTCATGTATGGTGACCAAATTACTGATGCATATTCCAACTGTGGCCTCATCAGGGTGGTCAATATTTTCTTTATCATGTTCCCATCCAGGTAATTAAATGCCCATCCTATACTTTGGAGCATGCTGTACGTTTTTCCAAATATTCTATTAATGTGCTTTTCTGGAGACAGATTACTCTGTACAGTCACTCCCAAGTCTTTTTCTTCACTGACTTCAATTACAGTCTTCCCCCAGCTGGTAGTCTTTATATGGTCTATATTTACTTCTACCCATTCTCATTACACAGCTTTTGTTGGTATTGAATTCCATTTGCCACGTCCTGCCATGGTAACAGCAGGAATGCCATTGGGTCATCAAGGGATAGCGTGAGGTCAATGGATAGCTTGGCCGACTCCCAGGCAAGGCTGGAGAGGGTGCATGACAGTCGGATGCGGCGCCGCCAGGATGTAAACAAACCAGTTAGGCGCACACGTGCAGACATCCCCAGTTCATGAGGAAAATGTTCCTTCCTGGCAAATGGTCATGAAAGAACTGGTGCATTTGAAAGGTGAAGTGGCTAAACTGTCAGCTAATAAGTCCCCTGACCCAAAGATGCACCAAGTAAATTACCAGGCAAGTACTTCGGGGTTGCAGGCAGCTGCTTCGCCTGTGACTTTTTCTGGGTTTGTGGACTCAACTGATGAGGATTGAGGAGGACGGTGAGATTAGAGAGGGTCCTCATCGGGGTAGTGTTTTATTGCAGGCTGCCAAAGTTCTGGTACCCATGGACAGTGTTGATGAAGATATTGACCCTAAGGTTGCTGCTATGGTGAATTTATAAAGCCATTACAGAAGATACAGTTACTAGGCGTCCCAACAACTGTCCTGCCCTGGCACCTGTAGAGTGCAACCCACAAATCTTGGCAGCCTTGAAAACGGACGCCAAGAAAGCTGACTCTTGCCTCATGGAGGTAAGTGCCAACATTATTTCTGCGGGTACCATCATAATAAAGTCACTCTTGGAGTTAGATAACTTGGCACAAAATACTGGTAATTCACAGCTGGCGCAAGAGGCTAGTGAGATTAATGGTGCACTGGCGCTTCTGGGTCATGCCAATTTCAGGACCAATTTGGCAAGGCGATGCATAATGAAGAGAGAGATTAATCCCAAATACACACATCTGTGCTCTGAGAGAGTGCCAATAACCCATTTTCTGTTTGGGGATGATATTTCTCAATCAACTAAACAGATTGAGGAAATTGAGAAATTGAAGGTTAAGTTATCCAACAAGAAGCCTTTCTTCCCATGGAAGTCCACTTCAGGCAGAACACAGAGCTTCTGGGGCAAGGCAGCATTCAGGAGCCACACAGCGAGGTTCCAGCCATACGGAACACAGTGGAGTTTCCGGGGTAGTCAGAGGCAGTACTTGGCGCGACAGGACCTGGATCCAAAAAACGCCAAGGGTCGGGGTCAACAAAGGCCCCGACGATAAATCAGGTTAGCAACACTTTTGTGACAAGTAGACTGCACTATTTTGTACATAACTGGTTGGAAATTACTAAAGACCCAGTTATTCTGGACATGGTACAACACTGCCATCTGGACATTAATGTCAATGATATTGAACATTTATTTTTGCGTGAATTAGCTTATAAATTTACTACAGAAGAACAAGCTATTGTTGATAAGGAGATTTTGAAACTGTTGGAGCTAGGGGTTATTGTTATAACAAAGAGGAGTCAGGAGCAAATTATTTCTCCCAATTTCTTGAGACCTAAAAAGGATGGAGGTTATAGGATGGTGCTCAACCTAAGTGAACTTAACAAATACATTCCATATAAACATTTTAAGATGGAGAATTTTGAGCAAGCCATTAGGCTTATTAATGCAGGTGACTATCTAGCTTCAGTTGATCTCAAACACGCTTATTACACAGTGAAAGTGGCAGAAGAACAACAGAAATATTTATGTTTTAAATGGAAAGACTTCATCTATCAGTTCACGTGCCTACCTAATGGTATTTCCGAGGGGCCAAGAATTTTCACCAAATTGATGAAGCCAGTTTTTGCTGCATTGAGAGAAAAAGGCCATGTAATTACTAGTTTTATTGATGATTCTTTAATTTGTAATAAGTCTAGGACAGACTGTCTGGCTTGTGTCGATGATACCATTGAATTACTTCATAAACTAGGTTTTTGCATTAACATGGACAAGTCCATGCTGGAGCCCACTCAGACCATTGAATACTTGGGTAAAATTATTGATACTAATAATATGACTGTTTCATTGCCACAATGCAGGATTCAGAAAATCACACATGCCTGTGAGACACTTAGAAATAAATGTACAGATAGAATCAGGGTAGTAGCCAGAGTTATTGGTCTACTGGTTGCTGCCATTCCAGCAGTGGAGCTTGGCAAGCTACATTACAGGAATTTGGAAGATGAAAAAATTGCAGCTTTGAAAATCAAACAAGGGAACTTTGATAGTTACATGAGAATTACAGAGGGTATGAAATCTGACCTTCAATGGTGGATTCATACATTTCTAGACAGAATAGGAAAATTTTTAGAACAGGCACAGACGTTGACGTCTATACGGACGCTTCAAACACAGGTTGGGGCGGCCATGTTCTCCATCAGTCTGTCGCAGGTAGTTGGTCAGCTGAAGAAAGGTTGATGCACATTAATGCATTGGAGCTTAAGGCCATTCTATTAGTTTTGCAAGTGTTTGCTCCAGTTCTCAAAGGAAAACACATTAAGGTCTTTTGTGACAATACTACTGCAATGACTTATGTTAATCAAATGGGTGGCATAAAATCTAGTATTTGTAATGAGATAGCCACCAATATCTGGGATTGTTGCATCACATATGATGCTTGGATAACATGTTCTCACATCCCAGGAAAGGCGAACACGTTGGCGGATTCAGCGTCTCGGTTAGTTAAGGACAGACATGAATGGAAACTCAATGTTAATTTTTTCCAACAGTTATGTGTTATTTTTGGTACTCCAGTGATTGACTTGTTTGCATCAAGGCTCAATAAACAACTACCTTGCTATTGCTCTTGGAACCCAGATCCAGGTACAACATATTTGGATGCATTCACTTTAAACTGGTCTAGATTTAAGCTTTCATACATCTTTCCACCCTTTTCACTGTTCGCTAAGTGTCTGCAGAAGTTAAGTGCAGAAGAGGCGAGAGTGTGGATGGTGGTCCCACTGTGGATATCACAACCATGGATGGGCACACTAGTCAGGATGCTGATAGATCACCCTCGCCTCATCACGCAAAAGAGAGGTGTGCTAGTAAACCTCTCTTCAGGGGAGGAACTTCCGATTATGAGGCACACTCAACTGATGGCGTGCCTTCTATCAGGCAGCACCTGCGAAGCAGAGGTATTTCTGAGAAAGGTGCGGACATCATCCTGGCCTCGTGGAAACCGGGGACGGGGAAACAATATAGACCACACCTTAAGAGAAGGACACAGTCTTGTAATAGATGGGACGTTAGTCCATTTGATCCCACTGTCTCATAAATTTTCTATCTGAAACTTTCAACAGGAATGTGGGTTATGAGTTGGTCAACACTGCAAGAAGTGCCCTCTCATCACTAGGGATTGTCGTGAATGGATACAGAGCGAGTAATCATCCATTAGTCATCAGGTTCATGAAGGGCATATTTAGCCTAAGACCACCATCAACTAGATACACGGAAACGTGGGATGTTCAGCCAGTTCTGACAATGTTAACATCTATGTATCATTTGCACATTTTGACACTTAAGGATTTATCGTTGAAATTGGTTATGCTAATGGCATTGACTCAAGCAGCTAGAGTAAAAACTTTGCACCTGTTGTGTACACAGGGTATGCACATAGATAAAGATTTCATTTCAGTTTATTTAAGGGGAAACATTAAGCAGTGTAGGCCTACATTTAATATACGGACTGTTAAATTTCAAGCATATTCTAGGGACTCATGTTTATGTGTTTGTGCAACATTGAAACATTATTTGGAAAGGAAGGACTGAGGGACTCTCAGACAGGAGTTTTCCCAGTTCAACAATACGTTACTCATCAGTTACATTAAACCACACAAGCCGGTTACTAAAGATTCCATATCCCGATGGATTAAAACAATGCTTTATAGGTCAGGAGTGGATACATCAAGATTTACTGCAGGTAGTGTTACACCTGCCGCAGTATCTAAAGCCAAGGCTGTGTCAATACCCATCGCTTGTATTATGTCCAAAGCTGGATGGACACGAGAAAGTACTTTTGCAAAGTACTATGACAAACAAATTGTTAAAGAAGTAGACTCTTTTCAAGAAGCAGTGTTGGAGTAGGTTGGTCACTCTTTTGTGTTACAATTGTATTCTTATGTTTGGATATTGAAAAAATTGCTTAAAAAAATACTTTTGCAAGTTTATTGGGACAAAGGTAGTGTGGCAGAAGTTGGAATTGCCAGAGTGGTTTTGTTACTCTCTTAAAGTACAGATGTATTTGAAATTTGGTATAGAGGTTCAATTGTAATGGGTAGTGAACTTCATGTGATAATGGATTTATGTACGTATAATGAAATTTCCAATGCAGGATTGTGGTTTTTGATCCCATATCACAATGCTTTTGAGAGGCAGTTGTTTAGGCACGACACCCACATGGCTTTAAAGCCTCATGTAGGAATCTTCACGTGGCAGAAGGTGATTTGACGAAGTAAAATTATAAAGTATACGAGACTTACCGTAGGTCAGTTGAAGTATGCTTTGGATTTTAGGAGTCAAATCACCTCTGCTGTAGTGAAGATTTTTACATGCCCACCACTTCCCACCCTTGTTCACATGTTTTACAAGGATTACTTGTATTTATGATTAATTACATGTTAGCTGATATCATGTGGGCGTTCGTGGCTTTGAAATCTGACTGGCCGGTGCGCAGATGGCTTATCTCATGTAAAAATCTCCACTACGGCAGAGGTGATTTGACTCCTAAAATCCAAAGCATACTTCAACTGACCTACGGTAAGTCCCGTATACTTTATAATTCTCCACTATTCTCTGTTCAAATTCTTGTTGTGCCCTTCTTCTCACTTGAACATATTTATTTTTTCCATTCCTATATGCTTCTCTCTCCACTTCCTCATTATTTCTCTTGTATTTTTACCATGCCTTTTCCTTCTCCCTTTTTGCCTTGTCACAGGTTTTGTTAAACCATTGATCTCCCTTTAAGATTTTCTTAATATATTTTGGCACAAAGTTCTCTGTGGCCTCACTACATATTTCCATAAATTTTTCATATTTTAACTGCATGTTTGTTTCCTGGTACATTTCAGACCAATCTACATTTCCAAAGTAATTTCTCAACTCCTTATATCTTCCCTTAGCATAATTTAGGCATTCCTCCTTGTATCCAACTTCGTTATCTTTGCTGAACCCCACCTTTACTTCAAATTTCAATTATTCAAGATCACTCTTCCCCAAAGGACACTCATGCTCAATCTCATTTTCTAGATTTACTCCCTTTGTGAATATCAAGTCCAGTCTCGATGGGGCATCACCCCTCCTTCCCGTTGCTGGATGCCTCACCCACTGTGTCATCAAATTTCCCACTGCATAATTTAATAGCTACTCATCCCATTCTCCACCATTCCCCACTTCAAATTCTTCCCAATTGACGTCTTTACAGTTGAAATCTCCAACTATAACCATTTTTGCTTTCTTTGCAGCTTCATTTCTCATTCATTCCAATGTGCTTTCCACCATACTATTATACTGATCATTTGACCATGCACTTGTTTTTGGTGGTACATACACAGTTACAATATTGATATCTTGCCTTCCATCAGTCACCCCCACACCCACCACTTCCTCCTTGTCTCCTCCAAGGCACACATTTTGCACTATTAAGTCTTTTCTTGTTAACACAATTATTCCATCTCCACTTTTATTCACTCTATCTTTTCTCCACATTCTATAATTTCCCCCTCCAAACCAATCTATTTGTATATTCGGTCTCAATTTAGTCTCCACTATACACATAATATCTGGTTTATCCCTTATCAGATGGTCCATACACTCTAATCTTTTTGATAGGAAGCTGTCTATGTTAGTATATGATACTCTTATGTCTTTCTTCCTTATCTGCTCCTTTGTCTGGTCTTTTACTCCCTCTCTTTTGTCCACCACTTCCACACTTTGTCGTTTCTTATTTTCCAAAAAACTTCTTTTCTTCTGTTCTTGCCTCATTTCTCTCTCTCACCTCTGTCACCATTTCTCTCATCTTAGCCCTTTCCTCCTGCGACATATTTCTTCTTACGTAAATCATGTTTATCTCTTGAGAATTTTTCAGCTTCCATGCATTTCTCAATACATGCTCAGCAGCTACTTGGGATTTTAATGTTATCTTCATGGCTCTAGACTTTCCTTCTTCATACTTTCCCAATCTCATATATTCCTCAACTTCTCCAAATGCATTTTCTTCTTCCGAGATCTTATTCAGCATGATTTTAATCTTCTCTTCCTCCTTAATTTTTCTCTCCTGCCAGTTTCTTATATTATCTTCCTTTAATCCACTCACTACCACACTTTTTCTTTTCTGCAATGTTTCTCACCATTGTCTCCTCTTGCTGTAGAACTTTAACAATCTCCCGTTGGGCCAACTCACTCTTTTCTTTTTCTTGTTGTTTAATTATTTCTCTAAAGCTGTTGTGAGCTTCTTCATTGTTTTTTTTTTTTTTCACCTCCTCCAGCTTAGTGTCTCTTTGTTTACTTTTCTCCTCTCCTCCTTTTAGTTTTCTTTCCATCTCGATTATTTTTACGGTTAATTCCTGACACTGCTTTCCCAAGGCCGCATTTTTATTTTCCAATTCCAACTTTTGTTTCACCAGCTTGGCATTTTCCCTGGTAAGCACTAAGACTTCCTGTATTTTCTCTTGACTCTATCCAGCTTTTCTTCTATTACCACTATTGTTCCAATTCTTTTCTCCATATTCTCAACCCTTCGATCCAAACTCACCTCCCTCAGTCCTGGGGAATCCAAAAATCCCACAAACGAATCCTTTCTCGCCTCCACCATGTTTATGGGTATCAGCTGTTTGCGGGTCGGTGACCGCACAAACAAACTTCACACACAACTTTACTCCTTCCTTATTTTGCGACACTCTTCACTTTCCCCCACTCATCACCTCATTGGACCATAGAGACATCCCTATCACTGCTCAGGCCCTGTATATTCACGTATAGGTAATTGTTTTGGTGCCGTGGCGGGAGCTTCCGTTCCGACATCTTATCAGCTTGGCGGTCTGGCGGTGTGTGTGTATTTACCTAGTTGTAGTTTTACAGGGCCTGAGCTTTATGCTCGTATGGTCCCGTCTCCATATCTACACTTATCCAATTTTTCTTTAAAACTATGTACACTCTTTGCTGACACCACTTCCTCACTCAAACTGTTCCAAGTCTCAACACATCTTTGCGGGAAACTAAATTCTTTTTTAACATCTCTCAGACATCGTCCCTTCCTTAGTTTCTTACTATGCGATCTTGTGCTTCTAAAGTCATATTCTTCTCTCAGGATCAGTTTCTCATTATCCACTTCATCCATTCCATTAATCAATTTATAAACTTGTATCAGATCCTCTCTCTCTTCTCTGCTCCAAGGTTGGTAGATCCATAGCCTTTAGTCTCTCCTCATATGTCATCCCTTTAAATTCTGGAACCATTCTTGTAGCCATTTTCTGTAGTCTCTCTAATTTTCTTGTGTGTTTCTTTTTATGGGTGTTTCTTTTTATGGGGAGTCCACACAACTCCTGCATATTCCAATCTAGGTCTTATTTTAGTACTTATCAATTTCTTCATCATTTCCTTGTCCATATAGTGAAATGCTACTCAAATATTCCTTAGCAAATTATACGTCTCTCTGAAAATTCTATCAATATGGCTTACCGGTTGATTATTTTCTTCCATTGTCACTCCCAAGTCCTTTTCCTTTTTTACTTTTTCTAGTTCTACTCCATCTCCCATCTTATAGATTCCCACTGGTCGTCTTTCACTTTTTCCCATTTCCATGACATGGCTTTTGTCCACATCGAATTCCATCTCCCATTTTTTGCTCCATTTCCAGATCTTGTTTAAGTCTTCCTGTAGTATTTCACAATCCTCTTTTTGTTTAATGACTCTGCACAGTTTCGCATCGTCCGCAAATAGATTTATGTAGCTGTTCACTCCCTCTGGCATGTCATTTCGTAATGATGTTTTCCATGCCCTTGCTGTCCTAAACCCTCGGAAGGCTTATGGACCTGATGGCGTCCCTCCTATTGTTCTCAAAAACTGTGCTTCTGTGCTTACACCTTGCCTGGCCAAACTCTTCCAACTTTGTCTATCGACTTCTACCTTTCCTTCCTGCTGGAAGTTCGCCTACATTCAGCCTGTTCCTAAAAAGGGTGACCATTCTAACCCTTCAAACTACCGTCCTATAGCTTTAATCTCTTGCTTGTCTAAAGTTTTCGAATCTATCCTGAATAGGAAGATTCTCAAACATCTGTCACTTCACAATCTTCTGTCTGATCGCCAGTATGGCTTCCGTCAAGGTCACGCGACTGGTGATCTTCTGGCTTTCCTTACTGAGTCTTGGTCATCCTCTTTTAGAGATTTCGGTGAAACTTTTGCTGTTGCGTTAGACATATCAAAAGCTTTGAATAGAGTCTGGCATAAAGCTTTGATTTCAAAACTGCCCTCTTACGGCTTCTATCCTTCTCTCTGCAACTTTATCTCAAGTTTCCTTTCCGACCGCTCTATTGCTGCTGTGGTAGATGGCTACTGTTCTCCTAAACCTATTAATAGTGGTGTTCCTCAGGGTTCTGTCCTGTCACCCACTCTCTTTCTATTATTCATTAATGACCTTCTTAACCAAACTTCTTGCCCTATCCACTCCTACGCTGATGATACCACCCTACATCTTTCCACGTTCTTTCAGAGACGTCCAACCCTTCAGGAAATTAACAGATCACGCACGCCACACGCCTGACTTCCGATCTTTCTAAAATTTCCGATTGGGGCAGAGAAAATCTAGTAGTTTTCAATGCCTCAAAAACTCAATTCCTCCATCTATCAACTCGACACAACCTTCCAGACAACTATCCCCTCTTCTTCAATGACACTCAACTGTCTTCCTCTTCCACAATGAATATCCTCGGTCTGTCCTTTGCTCATAATCTTAACTGGAAACTTCACATCTCATCTCTTGCTAAAACAGCTTCTATGAAGTTAGGTGTTCTGAGGCATCTCCGCCAGTTTTCTCGCCCCTCCAACTGCTTACTCTGTATAAGGGCCTTATCCGTCCCTGTATGGAGTACTCTTCGCATGTTTGGGTGGGTTCCAGTCACACTGCAGGGTGGAATCGAAAGCTCTTCGTCTCATCAACTCCCCTCCTCTGACTAACTGTCTTCACTCTCTTTCTCACCGCCGAAATGTTGCATCCCTTTCTATATTTTATCGCTATTTTCATGGTAACTGTTCTACTGATCTTGCTAACTGCATGCCTCCCCTCCTCCTGCAGCCACGCTGCACAAGGCTTTCTTCTTCCTCTCATCCCTATTCTGTCCAACTCTCTAATGCAAGAGTTAACCAGTCGCTCAATCATTCATCCCTTTCACTGGTAAACTCTGGAACTCCCTCCTGCATCTGTATTTCCAAATTCCTACAACTTGTCTTCTTTTAAGAGGGAGGTATCGAGGCATTTGCTCCCCTAATTCTGGCTGACGGTTTTGGCACTTTTTCTACTCTTGGGAGAGCCAGCGCTCAAGTGGGCTTTTTTCTAACTTTCTTTTTTCCCTTCTCTTCCTACAAAAAAAATTTATATATACAAGAAAAAGTATTGGCGCCAATACTGACCCCTGTGGCACTCCGCTGTCTACTGTTCTCCACTTGGACTTCATATCTTTAACTATCGTCCTTATTTCTCTCCCCCTTAAGTAATTCTTCATCCATCTCAATGTGCTTCCTTTTAAGCCACCCTTCTCTAACTTCCATAGTAATCTTTCATGTGGCACTTTATCAAAAGCCTTTTTTAGATCTAAATAAATACAGTCAACCCATCCCTCTCTCTCTCTTGTACTTTATCAACTATTCTAGAGTAGAAACTCAATAAATTTGTTACACATGACCGACCTTTTCTAAAACCAAATTGGCTATTTGATAATATTTTGTTGTCTTCAAGAAACTCAATCCATTGCTTCTTTATTACTTTTTCACACATCTTGCATATTACACTAGTTAGTGATACCGGTCTGTAATTTAAAGGTTCTTCCTTCCTTCCGCTCTTATATATGGGAACCACCTCAGCTCTTTTCCACTCCACTGGCACTGTTCCATTTTCTATTGAGCATTTTATGATGTTGTATATTGGACTTGCTAGTTCTTCCCTACATTCTTTCAGTATTCTGCCTGAGACTTCATCCGGTCCCATTGCCTTTTCCTCATCTAGTTCCGTCATCAACTTTTTATTTCAAGCTTGGTTACTTTAATCTCTTTCATATAGACAGTCTCTATTACCCTGTGGTCTTTCAAATTTGGATTCCTTAGTAAAGACCTCATGAAATTTACTATTTAACAGTTCTGCCATGCTTTTTGGGTCTTCCACCATTCCGTTTTCTCCTTTTAACCTTTCTATTGTTTCTTTTTGTCTTATTTTTCCATTTATGAATCTGTAGAACAATTTTGGTTGTTCCTTACATTTTTCGACAATGTCCTTTTCATAGTTCCTTTCTTCTTCCTTTCTCACCTTAGCATATTCATTTCTTGCTGTTTTGAAGTTTTCCTTATTTTCTGGATTTCTGTTTCTTCACCTTTTCCATGCTCCATCTCGTTTCTCCTTTGCCCTAGCACATCTTGCATTAAACCAATCTTTCTTTCCTTCTTCTTTAGGTCTATATTTCGGGACATATTCCCTGACCTCAGTTTTGTATATTTCCAAAAATAAGTTATATTTCTCTTGAACCGTTAATGAGTTTTCCATCTCCTCCCAGTTTACGTTTTAAAATAGTTTTTGAGATTCTCAATATCAGCCTTTCTGTAATTTAATCGGTCTCCTTTGTATGATTCATCTCTATCTTCCTTTCCTTCTTCTATATCCATTTCTAATATTACATGGTCACTCTTTCCCAATGGGCACTTGTATCTTATATCATCGTTAATTGGTATATCCCTTGTAAAAACTAGGTCTAATCTTGCCGGCTCATCGTTTCCTCTGAATCTTGTGTTTTCCTTTACTCTTTGGACCATCAAATTATCTACCATTAGGTTCAGGAATCTATCTCCCCAGGCATCTTCCCCCATACCACTTTCATAATTTTCCCAGTCTACCTCCTTACAGTTGAAATCTCCTACCAATATCACTTTTCTCCTTTCCTTAATGATTCTTGTAAGACTCCTTATTGTGTCATCTATCATGTCTATATTCTTGGTTAGTCCATACCACTTTCATAATTTTCCCAGTCTACCTCCTTACAGTTGAAATCTCCTACCAATATCACTTTTCTCCTTTCCTTAATGATTCTTGTAAGACTCCTTATTGTGTCATCTATCATGTCTCTATATTCTTGGTTAGTCCATGAGTTTGTTTTTAGTGGCACATATGTTCCAATGATTGTTAACTCCTTTTCATTAATATGTATCTTAACATACAGTATTTCTGATTTTCCTTCCCCAAACTCCACTTGATTTACCACTATCTCCTTCCTTAACATCATCATGACTCCTCCTCCTCCTTTACCCACTCTGTCTCTCCTCCATATATTATACCTTTTATCTATGTCTATTTTTATTGCCTCATTTAACTTTGTTTCCACCAGGCATACAATATCTGGTTCTTCTTTCTTTATGTAATCTCTTAATTCTAATTTACTAGATAAAATCCCATCTATGTTTGTATACATCATTTTTAATCTCTTGTTCTTATCATTTTTAGTTAAACTTGCTCCATTTTTTTCTCTTCTTTCTCTTTTATATACCATTTCCTTATCCTGTCTCCTATAATTCTCCAAAAAATGCCTTCTTCTCCTCCTCAGACCTTTCATTATTTTTTTCTCTTGCTTCTGCCACCAGTTCATTGTGTCTCTTCCTTTCCTCCTCGTTTCTATCTTTCTTTATATATATATATATATATATATATATATATATATATATATATATATATATATATATATATATATATATATATATATATATATATATATATATATATATATATATATATATATTTATATATACATATATATTTATATATATATATATATATATATATATATATATATATATATATATATATATATATATATATATATATATATATATCTTTGCAACCTTCTGTTTCTCTGAGTTTTGTTTTTCTATATAGTACTTCTTCTGCTGCTGCTTGTGATTTTAGTAATATCTTAATTGGTCTCACTGTTCCTTCTTGATATGGTCCCATTCGATGGATTTCTTCTACTTTCTCTTCTAAGTTCTGCTCATATCTCAAAATAAAAATATGATCAAATTGTAGCTCATATCTCAAAAAAATTTGTATCTCAAGGTATCACTGTACAGTGGAGACTCCATACTCAAATGACTTAACAGTAGAATTTTTTCAATATTTGAAAGGAAAAGTTTGATTTAATACTCAAAAAAATACTTGGTCGTTGAACGTCCACTCATGTGGTTGTAAACAAAGGCTCCCTGGCCTCTCCCTGCCACCCTCCACTAGTTGTGCTGCTGCGGTCTTCAGATTAACATTCTCATGTGTTGTCTGTAATTTTTCATTTATAAACATACATTAACACCAAAGGCTTATTAGGGGGGAAAATATCTGGTAATCAAACTGCTACACACATAGTTGCAAGCAAAGCTTTGGCCCCTCCTTCCCTGCCATCGCTATTGTCCCATTCTGATACCAGTATTACAGGTAATACCGAACCAAAAATATTGCTGTTTTGGTATACTAAATACCAGTGCACATCCCTAGTCCTGCCGCAGTCTTGAGAAAACAATGTTCTTCTGCGTTCTATCGGTAGTCTTTTTTTTTTAGAAACTTACAATGGCACCAAAGAGGCTTACTAGTGGTGAAAATAAGGAAGCTAGTGAAAGTGTTAGTGTTAGTGAGCCACAGCCCTCAACTAGTGGATTCAAAGGAACCACACCAAATGTTTTAATGGATGGTGACTCGTCTTCCGACAACCTCCCTCCTCCTCCCCACCGTTCTCCCCTCGATCCTCTTCTATATTATCCATCAGCAGCCTTCACTATGGTATGTACAAATCAAAATTATAAAAAAAAATTACATTGAAATTTTTATAAACTTAAGGTTTTGCTATGAGTACAACAAATTACAGTGGAGACTCAATACTTGAACATCTTAATAGTCAAAGTTTTCAATATTCAAACATAAAATTTCAATTTAATACTAAAAAAAAATACATGGTAGTCAAACGTCCTTGGCTTCTCCCTCATCCCCCTCCACCAGCTGTGCTGCTGCAGTCATCAGAATAACACTGTCCATAGTTTTTCATTCATAAACTTATGTTAACACCAAAGGCTTATAGTGGTGAAAAGTATCCGGTAATAGAACAGCTGCACACATAACCGGTTGTAAACAAAGCTCTGGCCTCTCACTCACAGCCACCGCCATTGTCTCGTTCTGATACTGCATATTACCAGTAATACTAGTATTGCGGTATATCGGATACCAGTGCACATCCCTAGTCCGAATCCTGTTGCAGTTTTGAGAAAAACAACAATCTTTTGAGTTCTGTTGGTAATTTTTCATTTAGTAACATGTAATGTCACCAAAGAGGCTTAATAGTGGTAAAAATAAAGAATCTATAGTAAGAGTGCAAGTGTTAGTGAGCCACAGCCCTCTGCTACTGGATTCACAGGAATCACACCAGACGTTTTCATGGAAGGTGACTCGTCCTCTGATGACCTCCCTCCTCCTCCCCACCCTTCTCCCCTCCTCTTCTATGTTATCTATCACCAGCCTTCATTTACAGTATGTACAAATCAAAATTATGAAAAAAAAAAATTACATTGATATTTCTATACACTTGAGGTTTTGCTAAGATTAGAACAAATTACCTGATTTGCAGACATTGATAGTCAAACTTTTTGATACTTGAACAGCTATTTGGAACAAATTAAGTTCGAGTATTGAGTCTCCACTGTACCTGATTTATAGGTATCAACAGTCAAACTTTCTGATACTCAAACAGCCATCTGGAATGAATTAAGTTCAAGTATTGAGTCTCCACTATACTCAGTCATATGTACATTATGCTGTCATACACACTCAGCTTTTGCATTAGCAACACAGTGTTGAACGATGCCATCTAGGAAGAAAGCCAACCATCATAGACAAGAGGAGGTAACTTCAGCACAATTCATTGTCTCTGCTCAGGCCCAATGCACCCAAGGCTGGCTTGTTGTCCCTGCTCAGGCCTGAGCAAACCTCACCTGATCCGCAACATTGGCGATGGATTTACACATTTCCTTAACTACATGAAGGAGAGAGATGATGTAGCATGTGTTGAATATGAGGAGGAAGCAGCACATTACTAGGCAGAAATGGCAGAGCAGAAATGCGCAGATGCGGCACGTTTCAAGCCCTTGTTGTCAAAGATTGGCCCTGCCACCCGTCCCCTTCCCAGCCCCACCTGCCTGGATGTTCTTCAACTGTCTCGTCATCTTTACCTGCTCAGGCATTAATGTTGTCAAAACCCCACTGGTGCATCATCAACACCAAAGGCAGCTGCTCAGCCCCGACTAGTACTCTCCACTGATGTCATGTTTCAGTACTTCAGGGAGTTGGTTGACTTGGTCAGTCTACCACAACCAAGGCAGCTAATACAACTTAGGATGTGCCCTTCTCTTGAGACTCAAAGAGTGCTGGAGTACACTCTACTGGTGCCTCCATATTCTACTTCTATCAACAAGGTACTTGACATGACACCCTTCAACAATACATTAAGGATTCAAGTAGTGAGGCTCTATGGTGGCAGACATTCATGAGTTGTAGGCAGGCACCAGGTGAATCCTTTGCAGACGTCTCTGTAAGGTTTGAAAGTCTCTTGGAGGAGAATGATTTCTGTAAAGCTAACGACAACAACTGTCAGGAGGTGTGGATCAAACACAGTACAGGGGATCCTCGCAATTCAACAGGGTTAGGGCGGTTTTCATCGGTTGAATCAGCGTTTATTTGAATTGTGAAGCAATTTTTCATACAAGATACTTAAGAATTAGGGTGGATAGAGACCAACCTTCAGCCTAGACCCCGTCAAAACATCACTATAACCTCTAAAAAACACTAACTTAGACTAAATCAGTACTATTAAAGGCTTCATTTATATCTAACTTTTTTTATTAAACACATTAGGATGCTGTACAGTACATTTTTGGAAATAAAAACGCTGGCAGCGGTCTCATGGTACTTGTCCCCGTTCTTCCAAATTGTTAATACTGTACTGTTGATCTAGGGACACCCATTTGTACTGCAACGACACTGTGAGCTATACCTGCTCACACTTTCTTAGGGCTGGGGCTGGAGGTGGCTTTCCATTGTCTAGCATCAATTTTTAGTCAAATTAAGATCTATGGTTTCTAATTAACACTTTTATAATAACATTAATTTTCTTGTTAACTGGAATGATGCTATAATCTCAAATCAATAGAATCTTGATAAGTAGATGTAAATATATTTGTATATACAGTGGTACCTCGACATTCGAATTTAATTTGTTCTGTGACGATCGTTGTATATATAAAAAAAAATCATATATCAAATAAATTTTTCCCATAGAAATTAATGGAAATAGAATTAATTACTTCTTGTGATACAAAATTACCCCCAAAAAAATTAACATGCCTTCCGGCAATAGTATATATACGATTGCATCAATGCGTCCGTAGCGACGGCGATCATACCCGTAATCAAGAATTTTCGTGCCTCAATTTTGAGCTCCAAGTGCGGTTTCTCAAGTCAGATGGTGAGTGGAAGTATCTGGCATGTTTCCACATGTAGTGTTGTCACTATAGCTCTGGAAATTTAGTGGTAACTAAGCTATTTTCCCTTTCTCCGGGCGACACTTGGCAACCCCAGCGACCCGCCAGGTGGAAAGCACCATGATAAGTGCGAAGAGACATTCTAATAAGAGCAAAGGATCTCAGATCACAACTCACCATGGAGCAGGACAGAACATATGTATTTAGCAGTGCTTCTGAGTTTGAAGACAGTGACAGTGAATATTTAGAAGAAGAAACTGAAGAAAGCGAAGACATTAGTGAGGAGTCAGAAAGTGAAAAAAAATATTACCTATCATTCTTTCATGTTAATTTTTTCATTATCTTCGATTTTATAATAAAATGGTAGAAGGTAACTTGTCAGAGAGAGAGAGAGAGAGAGAGAGAGAGAGAGAGAGAGAGAGAGAGAGAGAGAGAGAGAGAGATATCAACTAACAGGTTGGCGCATGAAAGCATGTGTAATTCACCTCGGTCGCCTGATGGTCACCCAGCCAGTCTTCCCATTACGTTAATGTGTGTGTGTGTGTGTGTGTGTGTGTGTGTGTGTGTGTGTGTGAGAGAGAGAGAGAGAGAGAGAGAGAGAGAGAGAGAGAGAGAGAGAGAGAGAGAGAGAGAGAGAGAGAGAGAGAGAGAGAGAATGTTATTTGCCTGAAACTTGATATGAAAGGATGAAATCTCTCTCTCTCTCTCTCTCTCTCTCTCTCTCATTGGAAGTGTACAATTTCCCATCCAAGATGAGAGAGAGAGAGAGAGAGAGAGAGAGAGAGAGAGAGAGAGAGAGAGAGAGAGAGAGAGAGAGAGAGAGAGAGAGAGAGAGAGAGAGAGTGTGTGTGTGTGTGTGTGTGTGCGGTGTCATCGCTCTCCGGGCTGTTTCTGGAAGACGGATCACACAGCAGGAGGAGGAGGAATCCTTGATAAGGCATAAACTGAACTTTCAGAGGTCACATCGAGCTACAAAGTACATCATTGTATTCAGAATAACAAAGAGAAAATAATTATTAGTATTCAAACAGTTTTCTGACAATTTCTAGGTTTACCATTTTTAGCCGTCATAGCAAACGGGAAAATAGTTTAAGTGCCGGAAGGAAAAGGTTAAATACCAACCAAATATAGATTTAATACAAGATAAATATGTTTATTGTATCCATGATATAAATGTACTATATTGCCCATAATAACAACTTAACCTGCAAAACTCAGGACACATCGATAGACGTTCATCACGCAAGACTCAGGGTACGTCGATAGACGTTTAGGCTTTTTATGGCTATATTTTGGCTATTTTCTCCCCATTTTCTTTGCTTGTGAGCTGGCAACACTCATCAGAAGTAAACATATGCTATACATCACTGTGGGAGCGACAGTGATTTCACGGTGTCCAATTCCGCCACCTCTCCCGCGTGCGTTACTTTTACATCTTGGATCTCTCGCCATGTTGCGGGGAGACAACTTTTGAATGAGAGTGGTATCAGAAGAGAGAGAGAGAGAGAGAGAGAGAGAGAGAGAGAGAGAGAGAGAGAGGATACAAGGAGCCCGTTCTCTATCGCTCTAGCCAAGGCCGCTGAACCAGCTCAGACGCAAGGCCACGTACGCCGATGATACCACCTCATTCAACCTGTGATATTTTGGTAACCATAACATCTAGAGACTTCTGGTTGCTTGTGGGCAGAACACCATTTGTACTTACTCATTTATTGAATTTCCAACTGTAATCAGTATGTGAGAGAGTTTGTGTGTTTCTCACCAAACTTTCACTTTTGGGATCCATGATCACGAGGTCTTGAGTTCACAAAACTTAAGAAAAAACACACACTGCCGAGGAGCACAGACACATACACGCACAAAGGATGAACAATGATACACAACGCAGGCTGAATGTTCAGATGGACATGGGTAGCCAAGCAATCGCAGCGCCATCTACCGATGGCTATTCATATCTTAAAAATATCTTCATATTTCAAGGCGTAAATAATATGAAATTTTTCGTCATATATAAAAAAAATTGTATGTAAGGGCGTTCGTATCTCGAGGTATTACTGTATACAGTAATACTCCGCTTAACGAACAGGATAGGGGATGTCAAAGCTGTTCATAGAGCGGAAATTCGTTAAGTGGACGTAATTTTCCCATAGGAAATAATAGAAATAGGGGGGATGCGTTCTGGGCTGGTCCCCAACATACCACATGGGTAAAAAAAAATATATATATATATATATATATATATATATTTTTTTTTTTTTTCTTTGATTAGCTTTTACAAGCCTTGCCCCCAAGAAAGGATTGTTTTGTAATGCATAAAGTGAAATCTTACATGAAATACCAAAAAATAAAGCAGAGAGGATGAGATCGTACAGGCGGAGACTCTGGCGACTTGGCCGCTTCTTCTTCTTCTTGTGACCATTTTAGCTTGGCATGTTGTCTTTCACCACGATATTAAATTTGTTTTCTCTCCTCTATTGCCTGCTATAATGGATATCATATCTTAGTATTCATATACGCTCATGCCACGAGGACAACCGCGGTATTTCATTAGTAATTCACTATCACTCACTGCCACGGAGTCCAGGTTATCCTCATGGCATGAGCGTATATGAATACTAAGATATGATATCCATTATAGCAGGCAACAGATGAGTGGAAACAAATTTAATATCGTCGTGAAAGACAACACGCCAAGCTAAAAAGATCACAAGAAGAAGAAGAAGCGGCCAAGTCGCCGGAGTCTCCGCCATCTGTGGCCGATCTCATCATCTCTGCTTCATTTTTTGGTAATGCATGCAAGATTTCACTTTATGCATTACAAAACAATCCTTTCTTGGGGGCAATGTTTGTAAAAAGCTAATAGAATTTTTTTTTTTTTTTTTTTTTTTTACCATGTGGGCTTTTTCACGGGAATTTATGGGCTAAAGGGGATACTTTTTAGGGTACCTCCTATCTTAAAGCCCACCCGCTAGGAAACCGTTGCCCCGAGTGAGGAAGTCCAACCTACACTCAGACCGTGGACAGGATTCGAACCCGTGCGCTTGGAGACCTCTAGGATCCCAAAGCACGCATAGTTCCACTGTACCACGGCATATATTCATATATAAGACAGTAACACCACCTCCAGAGGTGGTGTTCCCAGCAACCTCAGAGCAACCTCGTCACCGTCCCTCCAAGCGTTCATGGAAGCCATTTCGCAGCAGGAGGTTGCTCTGAGGTTGTTAAAGAATCTTGGATCCAGCTCCAGGAGCGCTAGAGACAGGCAGGGAGCCAGACAATCACAGCGAAGCTGCCGCGTTGATCCCTCACCTGGCAAATTCAAACCCAGAAAATTCACTAAAACAGATGTGGTTGTACGTTATGCAGACTTTTTGGTCTAACTTTATATAGTACGTTTAACCAGAAATTCGTTAGACGAATGCTTGTTCAGCGGAGTATTACTGTATATATATTTTTTGTCCTAGCCTAACAGTGAAAAGTAGTTCAGTTGTTTGTTTACATTTGTCTGGGTTTGTGACGTTCCAAGGCAGAACTCCCAAGGAACAACTGGCCAAGATGAGCAGCTCTGTTGTTGATGAGTGGACAAAGCTGTCTGAAGAGTTTCTCACAGAGATCGTTAAAGGCCAAATATAGCAACGAAAAAATAGCAATGGCTTGTTGGGGGTGAAGGGGCCTCCATGTTTGTTTACAGTTGACAAACGCGACAATGGCAGAAGTGAGCTTGTGTGTGACGACCAGCATCAACAAAAGTTGCCAGTCTTCAGAAAGTTGGTAGAAAAAGTTGACGGAAAAGTGGTAGTATGACACTGCTTTAGTGACAACACAGGGCAGCATCAGTTTATACTTCTGCCTGGCGGGTTTGCACGAATTTAGGGTGGCGGCGGATTTGGATCGGGTGGGTGGTACTCGAGATACGAATGTTGAATTGGCGAGTCAGTTGGTCGAACCTTGAGGATTGGATATTAATTAACCAAGTTAGAATTGGCAATAATTCTAACTGCAAATGGTCGAATCATGAGGATTCCCTGTATCCTTATTGGTGTCAATGATGAGCTCATTCATAAGATTATTGCCGTGGACACCTCATCCACCCTTGCAGACGTCATGACATTGTGTCGTGCACGAGGCCACCAAATTATCTGCTACTACTTTATGGGCCCCGCCTTCTGCACGTGCTTTTTCTCAGCAAAAGAAGGGGAAAAAGGCAGTCCACAAGAATAGGGCAGAAATGCAGCATATTGCCCCTATGTCAGCATCATCCTACAATGGCTTCGGCAAGCAGCAGTATGGCCCCAAGGAATAATCTGCTGCAAATACAACCTGTACTGGTTGTGGCAGGACAGGCCATTGGTCACACACTGAAAAGTGCCCCACAAGGAATTTTCATTGCAACTCTTATAGCCAGTATGGTCACTTCAAGAAGCTCTGCAAGTCTTTGAAGACCAACAAGGCCCAGTGAGCTGCAAAACCCAAGAATCTGAAGCTGATGGGAGATAATAGCTCTACCTTTCACATGGTGTGACTTCACCACCCTCAACATGTTCTCAATACTTCAGAGCATCATGCTACCGGCATAAGGAGAGTCCTGTCTTCAGTGCATGGTCCTTCCCTACCATCACTGTTGTTGTCACACATGGTGGTACGTTTGGCAACATTGAGGTGATAACTGACATCAGAGCTGATACTATTGTAATAGGTCCACAGCACCTCAAATATTTGGGCCTCACTAAATACAAACTTGAACTTCCTCCATCAATGGATTACTAAAATGCCAATGGGTCCAAGGTGCCTGCCACTTTGGGTTCCTTTAGGATGAAGCTGATCTATGGCACACTGTAATGCACGAAATGGATTGATGTCCAAAGCTCCTTGTGTACACCTTTGCTGTCTTGGGAGCATTGCAAGGCCCTGGGCACTGTACCTCAGAACTTCTCAGGGCAAATCACAACTTCCATCAATAGGGTCAGAAAATCACCATCTGTCAAGCCTGAGTGAGTTACACAAGGTGGAGAGCATACTGATGCTGCAGCTGTTTCATTTCCAGTTGCAACACTACCACTTCCATTGCTGTTCTCCACTACTCCTCAGGCAGCTAAGGACTACTTCATAAGTATTCATATGTACTGGTGAAGAAGGCTGACTTGCAGGATGCACCGCTTAATTAAGCCCACTAATGTGGATACTTACACCTGAAGGAGGACACAAAACCTTTTGCCATACATACTCCATGGCTCAACCATCCCCTCAGCCTACCAGGATCTGGTCAAGGTAAAACTCGACTCAATGATGTCAAAAGGAATCATCACCCCTGCTGGAGATGATCCATCTCCATTGTTTCACCCAATGTTAGTTGTCCCTAAAGCCAGTGGTAGTGTCTGCATTATGATGGACTTGTCCAACCTCAACAGCCAAGGGTCCCGTCTGGCCTACCTATTTCCTACACCGTTTGTAGCCATACACAGTGTCTACCCAGGATATTAATACTTTACAACTGTGGCTGCACTGTGTGGCTTTTGGCAACTTCAAGTAGCAGAAGACCAGTTCCTAACGACGTTCATCACTCCATAAGAACACTTCTGCTACCTTCAATGCACTATGGGTTTTGCTGCCATGGGAGATGCGTTCTGCAAAAAAGGCATCATCGCACTGTATGGTGTACTTCAGTGTATCAAAGTTATCAATGATATCATAGTGTACAATGAAGATTAGGTACTTGACACACCTTCATCACATCAACGATGTACTTTCTGGGTGCTGAGCACATGGCCATAACCCTGAATGCTGAAAAATTTATCCTCACCTCACCTCACCAGATGTTTCCTTCTGCGGCTACCTGTTGTCTTATGAGGGCATCCCAGCAAACACCGAGAAAGTTCAAGCTATCAACGACTTTGCCAAGCCAGCCAACCTAATGGACTTGTGTTCTTTCATGGGGCTGGCAAATCAGCTCATTGAATTCTCTCCAGACATCTCTGGCACTGCTGTAGCTCTTCATCTGTTGATGAGCCCAAGAAAAGCTTTCCTATGGACCCCTGACCAAGACTTTGCCTTCCAGAGGGTCAAGGAGTCTTTGTTGTCTCCACCTGCTCTTGCCACTTTTGGTCTGGCTCTCCTAACCATCCTTCAGACAGATGCATCTTGCTTGTATGGTTTAGGATATGCCCTTCTACAAGATCATAGTGGAGGAAAATTTCACTTTGTTCAATGCAGGTCCCATTTCTTAACTGATGCGGAGACTTGCTACATGACAATAGAGCTTGAGTTGCCAGCTGGAGTATGGGCCATGCTCAAGTGTAAATTTTATAGCATGGGACTTTAGTACTTTGATCTCGTTACAGATCATCACCCTTTAGTTCTCATTCTTAACAGCTATTCTTAATGCCACTGACAACCCGCATCTGCAGTGGCTCAAGGAAAGATATCTGCATTTGTCTTCACTGCAACTTGAAGGCCTGGGAAGAAGTTGTGCATTCCAGATGCCCTTTCATGTTCTCTAGTGGGCAAGCCTATGCAGGAAGACAACGTCTTGGATGCTGAGGTGCACTTTTCCATCAGGGGCGTTGTCACATTGTGAGCGATAGAGTCCTTTATAACAGCAGTTACCAAACCCCAATAGAAATGAAAAAGGGAACACCCAAAGGCCACCTATCAAGTTTTAATGGAAGGAGACTCCACTTCCAAACCATAAGTCTCACCCTCCCTTGCCCTCAAACCACCTAGTGAGATTCTTGGTGATAGGTGCTTCTCGGCAACCAGACTCTTGGTCTTCTCCACAATATGCATAAAAAGGAAATGAACCCTTGTAGGGAACTATTCCATCATTGCAGTCAAAACTAGCTGGGACCACAAGGTCTGTTGTACACTATATGTCTATGAAACTAGATCCTTCACCACCACTTATGGGTACTTTAAATTCTCCACCAAAAGATAGATAATATCAAATTTTATTTACTTACATAATAATCTGAAGTCTGAAATAGATTTCAATTATTTACATTATTTCCTAGGGGAATATTGGTTTCAGATCTCAACCAATTTGGTCCTGGAACAGCCTTTTGGAGCACATTTTGTTCAAGTACTGAGGGTACATAGTATTTTTACTGGGTTGTCCTCCAGGATTCCTTTCTCATTTTCCAGTGGGCTTACTGTTGAAACATTTTTACATATGAGGAGAATGATTTAGAATTGTGCTCTATGTTATTATATGTCTATAATTCTTGCTTCCTTCATTCTTTTGTGTGACTCAGTAAACTGTTTTCTATTTCTTGGAGGGTCTCTTGCAATTTTGTTCTATCTAAGATGGAAGATTTTATGTCAGTTTATGTTCATAAAGGCTTCTCTTCCTCATGAGAATGTGCTGGTCTCTTGGCATCTGTTGTTTATTTTTTTAGGTACTTTTTTGGTGGTACAGTCTCTGCATATCTTCCTTCATATTATATTGAAAGTTGAGAGCATTTTTTCCACACTCTCCTTTGCTAAGGCTATCTCTCAGTTGATGTTTATGGATGTTTTTAGTCATTCTAGTTTATTATGTCCTTGTGGTGGAAAATTACTGGCCATTCCTGTTTAAATTTTGCATCCTTGTTGTGTCTGTGTTCTTGAATGCATTTACTATTAGAGTGGCTTCACAAGTTTTCAAATCTGATTTTTTTTTTCCTTTAATATAGGAGGGGGCACCAGCTAAGGGCATCAAAGATTGCATTCAAATCTAATTTTTTTTTCTTTAATATAGGAGGGGGCACCAGCTAAGGGCATCAAAGATTGCAATAAGAAAAGGCCCACTGAGATGCTGGTCCCTGTGCAGTTGAAAGAATTAGTAAAAAATAGATAAGATGACTTCTAACTCTCTTCTAGATTTTACTTGGTGGGTCCTACCAGACTTGTAGAGTAGTGATCACTTTATGATTTTATTAGAGTCTGTTAATGCAGCATTTCTTCCATGCCTTTCTCACTGGTATTTGGATATGGCAGATTGACAGCCCATTACTGACCATAGTGTATGTCGCCTACCCAGGTGAGAACTTGTGTCCGAATGTATGTCCTTTACTGAGAGATGCCAAGTGGAGCATATGTTCCTACTGAGGTAAGCTGGGGGACAGATTAACACAGAAAGACGATCACTTAAGTGAGCAGGAATGTGAGATGGTGGTTAAATACAAAAAGATGAAATACAGTAAGTCCTTGTTATACGGTACATATGCGTTCCTGGAAACCTTACCGTAAATCAAATTTACCATATATCGAACCCATTATAACATGTAATAATAGGGAATGCGTTCCAGCACGTCAAAAGTCACCCCTACAGAAATGAAAATACATGAAAATAGTCATAAAAAAAAAAAAAAGTAAAGTACTGTGCAAAAAAATAAACAGAAAACGTTTTTATTTACCTTCCACTCACCATCAGATGATGTCCCTCCCAAGGCTAGGGCTGGGCGGGATCCGAGTACTGGATCTGGATCCACCAGATCCGACAAGGTAGGAGGAATCCGATTACCAGCCTCTGGTACTCGAATCCACTGACAATTACTTGCTGGCTGAGGCGAATCCTGACGAATCCATTACTCGAATCCACTGACGATTACTTGCTGGCTGAGGCGAATCCTGCCGAATCCGGTACTATGATCCAATGACAATTACTTTCCTGGCAGAGGTGAATCCTGATGGATCTGGCGATCATTCATTATTGTTTTTCGCTTTTTGGGCTTCATGATTTAATTATTGGTAAATAGAAAAAAAAAGCAGTATTGAATAGAAATATATCTATATAAATTAGTCAGCGAGAGACATTTAGAAAATGAATTTAGTGTTGCCATTCATGCCTCAATTTCTCCAAAGGCTGATTGGCTGATACGCTGTGACCGTGTGACGTCAGAACGTACCATATAAATAGTCCCGCGTAGGGGTTGGAGTTTCAGTTGAAGCCTTGACACCACAGAGACAGGAAGAATGTAACAGTCGTCTTCATAGCCATATGGCCATAGAATTATGTAATTGTGCAGAGCGAAATAAATTGTAATAAATCTACCATCCTTCCTCTATCAAACTGCAGGTTAATTGTTTTCCAGAAATTATTAGTCTCGTCAGTAGCCTATCAAAGGTCGAGATTCGTCTGAAGGCAAGTACTCGGATCCCGCTGTTGGACTCAAGTACCACCGAGGCTAAACGATTACGCGGGGAGACGAATCCAAGCAGCTAGACGAGTACTGCGCTGCTTGGATTCGTCAGAGGGCAGCCAGTCGGATCCCGCTCTCAGGCAAATCCAGCGCCGTGCCACCCCGTGCTCAAGTACTCGGATCCCGATTCGGATTCCGCGGATCCGCCAGACCAAGTAATCGGATTCGTGAGTACATAAAAAGTTGGATCCTGCCCAGCTCTACCCGAGGCTAAGGGACAGTAGGGATTTCAGCCCTTACTCATCTTCCGCTGAGTGGGCAGACGAAGATAAGACGTCATCGTCTGCACTGTCGGAAGCAGATGTGGAAGGGCCAGCTGTAGTAGGGTCGGAATGTTTCACTGGTTTGAAGACAGAGGATATGGAAGAAGGGCCAGCTGTAGCAGGGTCGGCTTGTTTCACTGGTTTGAAGAAACATGATATGGAGGAAGGGCCAGCTGTAGCAGGGTCGGCAGCTGTGACAGGGACGGCATGTCTGACTGGCTTGAAGAACGAGTAGATGGAGGACAGTTTGGTTTTTCTTGTTTCTTCATCATAGATTTCTTGATAAATTTTGACACTTTTCTCTACATCATGAGCCACTTTGCTACTCCTGGCAGGATTTGGGTCACGTTCCTTCAGGGTTTCCAGAGCTTTTTCGATACCACTGAGACATTCTCTAAGAGTTTTGATGTCCAGGCCACGCACAGATTCTTCCTCGTCTCCCTCTTGTTCTCTCCTGTGATGCTTTGTCTTGCTCTATAAGTTCATCATTTGAGAGAGGTTCAGCATAGCTTTCCAAAAGATCTTGAACATCATCAACTTCATGACACAGATTTACTATGTCATTTCTGATTGCACCGATGTCATCTTCAGCGAAGCCTGGGAAGTCATGCGCACATTCTGGCCATACTTTATTCCACGCCAAGTTCATGGTAGACGTCTTCACTTCGTCCCAAGATGACTTGATGTTATCTAAGGCGTACTTGATGTTATATGACTTCCACCATTCTCAGATAGTGGGTCTGCCAGGCCCATCTGTGCCCTTTATCAGTTGCTGCATGGTTCACCGCTGGTAGTAGGCTTTAAATGTTTGCCATGATTATTATGAATATATTTGTGCTTACAATAGACCCTTTAATATTCCATTTATTCATCTAATTAGTAATGCATGTAAGTAATATGTAATGCAGTTAAAAAAAAAAAGGGGGGAGGGGAAGAGATAATAGGCTCCAAGGGTGTTCAAGTTAATGTCAGTACTGTGAGTGGCGGGGAGATGTGGCATGGATGACGTTGTCACCCATGCTCCCCCGTGCTGGGCCCTCTCGGATGACATGAGCGGATACCGTATCTGTGAATTTTTTTTACCGTATATCGAGTTGAAGGTAGTAATTTCCAAATACCGTAACTGTGAATTTACTGGATAAAGAACTGCTGTATAATTAAAAGACCAGTTGTGGAACATAACCATCAGACTTGATATAATTCCAGAACTCATCCTTGAGTTTTTGGGCTGCTTGGTGGTCAGCACTTGCTATCTCCCTGTGACAAACAACACTATGTATGCCACTTCGTTTTTCTAACCTTTCAAAACACCCTTTGCTTGCCTTGAAATCATGAGTTTCAGCACTAATACCAGGTTTATCCTTTATGAGGTTATTGTATATTTCTCTTGCCTTTTCACAAATTATAGCCTCAATAATACTGTTTTCTTTTACCTGTGTCTCACTGACAAGATGAACAGTAATTTTTTCCACTTTTTCAATTATTTGTGGTCTTTGTTTAGACACTAAAAAGAACACTGGCAACATCAATTGCTTTGATACCATCTTTATTTTCAATTATGGTATTAATGGTACCTCATGGTACTTAGCTATATCAAACTCTTTGGTCAGATCAGTCACTTGTACACCCTCTTTATAATTGGCAACTATTTCTTTCTTGAAAACTATTATTTTCCACACTACTTTCCTCTTCTCCCTGCCAGTAATGTATGCACTTGCTTTCCTTGGGGCCATTATAAGGAGCTAGCAGTACAGCATTAAGAAACCGTAAAGGAAAGCAAGGTGACTACGTCTGACCAAAACAGAGATGTGCAACATTTGCTACACACTTCATAAATAGAAAATGTCAAAATATCTAAAAATCCAACTCCCATCAAGACTTCTGGCATCTGGCCAAAAAATATCTCCAATAACTTTATCTCTTCACCTTTCCCTCCTTTATTTCATACAGATGGGTACCACTGCCATCTCATCTGTCTCTAAAGGTGAACTCTTCTCTCAAACCTTCGCTAATAACTTACCCTGAATAATTCTGAGCTTGCTCCTCCCTCTCCTCTCTCTGACCATTCCATGCTTTTGATTAAAATTCTTTGCAATGATGTTTCCCATGCTCTCACTGGCCCAAACTTTCAGAAGGCTTTTGGACCTAATAGGGTGCCTTTTCTTGTTCCAAAAACAAACTGTGCCTGTGCTTGCACCTTGCCTGACCAAACTCTTACAACTCTGTCTATCGACCTCTATCTTTCCTTCTTGCTGGAAATTTGCCTACATTCAGCCTGTTCCTAAAAACAATGACCATTCTAATCTCTCAAACTACCATCCTATAGCTTTAATCTCTTGCATATCTAAAGCTTTTTAAATCTATCCTCATTACAAAGATTCTTGAACATGTCACTTCACAATTTTCTATCTCATCGGCAGTATGGCTTCCATTACGGCCGCTCTACTGGTGAGCTTTTGGCTTTCCTTACTGAGGATTGATCAATCTCTTTGAAAAATTTTGGTGAAATTTTTGTTGTTGCTTACATATCAAAAGCTTTCGATAGAGTCTGATACAAAGCTTCCCAAACTATCCTCCTATGGCTTCTATCCTTCTCTCTCTCCAACTTCATCTCAAGTTTCCTCCATGATCTTTCTGTTATTGCTGTGGTAGATAGCAACCGTTCTTCTCCTAAATCAACAGTGGTACAGGCAACCCCCGCTTAACGAAGGGATTACGTTCCTAAAAAACCCTTCCTTAAGCGAACCGATTATAACAAGTTTAATCCCTGACTTGAATTTCCATTGAGAGTAAACAAAGTGAGTGCATCATAGTACAGTGAAAGGTTTAATGAAAGCAAAAATTATGAAATTATACATTTAGGCAGTTTAATTTAAGTCATTATAATGTACACTAATGTGTGTATGTACATAACTTTATAATGTTGATGATGTTAAATTTATGAAGGGAGGGAGAGTGGAGCGGGAAAGACACTATCCGGCAACCTGTGGAATGTAAACAAAGGGTGCATCATTGTATCACATACTAAACTTATGTACCACATTTCCACAAGACTTTCCATTTTATCCATTGTAGAGTCACGAGTTCAGGTGGTTCTTTTAGCTTGCAAGGAAGATACAGTCTCACCAGCCTTCTTAATAGAGTCTGCTGACTTAAAAATAGTAGAGGCAGTAGATGGAGTCAAGATGGTGGCGAGCAATGCTATTAGTTTTCTCACCTCTCTCGTGTCTGTGAATAACATCCAGCTTCACTTCGAGAGTAAGAGACTTCCTGGTCTTCTTAGCAATGCTAGGCGACATTGCAGGGCGTTTTGGTGGTAAGTTGAGCGAGGGAAGACAAGCTGCTGGTGATGCTGCTATTGTTTTGAACAGGGGGAGTGAGTGGTGCGCGTGTTGTCCACCAGAGGTGCTGGTGTATTCAAAAGCCTGTCGGCTTGCGTGATACAGCAGTGCTTTCAAATTGGAAAAAATTACCTGGATAAAACTTTATTAAAGTGAGTTTAGTGTTCATTAACCCCTTCCTTACCGCAGCCACTCCCCGATATAAACAAAGCGTTCCCCTCCTATACCGCAGCCCCCTGCCCGTGTGTGCACGTGCCTCACAGCCAGATCTACACATTATATTTCTTTCTAACTCAGTGTTATGTACTTTTTTCTAAACATATTTTTGTCATTTTATTAATAAAAGAAAACGTAAACATAATAATAAATTGTACACTAATCATAAATTCAGCACCACACACTCTACACCTTGTGAGAGTGGCCCTGAGGCAGTCATAACTAGGCTGCTCCCCCTCACTTGCCGAGAGGGTTTCAACACTGCTGTCACTATCACTCTCTCCTATTTCTTTTTCAGGATCATAGTCTGAATCATATTCATGTGGAGAGTCTTCCAGTATATCCTCACTATCTGTCTCATAATTATGATAATCCTCATCGCTGCTACACGAAGCAGACGCCATTATCTCTAACTAGAGGCAATAGATCAGTTTCACCACGGCCGATACTAGAGAACTGATGTTCTTGGGGGGACTGTGGGAATAATATATGTCAAAGAATAGTGATTGGCTTTATAGTTTATGCATGAAAAATTAACTCCGATATTGATTGGCTAGTTTGGGATGGTTTTGTTACGCTGGGGTGGCTAAAAATAACGCCTCCAGTGTTTGTTAGTTTATAGTGAACCACGTGGAGTATGAAAAAGGCAAAATCCGCTCTCAGGCCATGGTTATACACGGAAATGTATTGGTGTGGTACGCACGTACCACGGCGGCATCTTGCGGTACCACGAGGTCGCTTTTGCGCGTGGTACGCACGTACCACAAAACAGTCTTGCGGTAAGGAAGGGGTTAAACGAGCAGATGGTAGTAAAATTAAACCTTTGTTGTAGCGAAATTTCGTTGTGTGAACCTTCGTTAAGCAGGGGTTGCCTGTATTCTGTCCTGTCACCCACTCTCTTCCTGTTATTCATCAATGATCTTTTAAACCAAACTTCTTGCCCTCCTAGTTTGACAATACCACCCTACACTTTTCCACATCTTTTCAGACATGACCAACCCTTCAGGAAATCAGCAGATTATGCAGGGACGCCACAGAATGCCTGACTTCTGACCTCTCTGAAATTGCTGATTAGGGCAGAGAAGACTTAGTAGTGATTAATGCCTCAAAAACTAAATTCCTCCATCTATGAACTTGATACAAGCTCCCAGACAACTATTCCCTTTTCTTCAATGACATTCAGTTGTCCTCCCTCCACTACACTGAATAGTCTTGGTCTGTCCTTTGCTAATAATCTAAACTGGAAACTTCACATCTCATCTCTTGCAAAAACAGCTTCTATGAAGTTAAACATTCTGAGGCATCTCCACCAGCTTTTCTCAACCATCCCCACAACTGCTAACTCTGTACAAAGGCCTTATCTGCCCATGTCTGGAGTATTCCCCACATGCAAATGAGGGATCCACTCACATTGTTTTATTAGGTAAGGTGGAATCATAAAGTTTTCATCTTATCAATTCCTCTCCTCTGACTGACTGTCTTCAACCTCTTTTTCACTACCATAATATTATATCTCTTGCTATCTTCTACCTTGATTTTCATGCCAATTGCTCTTCTGATCTCGCTAATTACATGCCTCCCCTCCTCCTGCAGCCTTGCTGCACAAGGCTTTCTTCTTCCTCTCATCCCTATTTTATCCACCTCCCTAATGCAAGAGTTAACCAGTACTCTCAATCATTCATACCTTCCTCTGGTAAACTCTGGAACTTTTTACCTGCTTTTGTATTACCAGCTTCCTATGACTAGAACTAATTTGAAAGAAGTTTCAAAACATTTATCCTTTTCTTTTGACTAACTCTTGGACCTGCATGGACTGGCAACTAATGTAGGCCTTTTTTTGTTTAACTCTTTCTTTTGTTCTTGGCCAGTTTTACCCTCTTACATGAAAGGAAAAAAAAACAAAAAAACTGATGCATCTAGACCTCTTTCAAACAGCACTGGCAAGTCAAGGTCTGGATATTATCAACTTCTGACAATATAATTTACTAATATTTTGGGTCAGACTCCAAATTGTACAAGTTCTGAGGAGTTCAAGGTCTGGGCATCTACTATAGCAACCATCTTAGAATCATAGTTGAGTGTCCACAACATGTCTAATAAAACTGTGGACAACCTAATATACAGGCAACTAACTACCACATAGACACTACAATTGACAGACATTTGAACCAGGAACTGACAAAATAATTACTAGAGCAACTGATGTCACTAGCTCAGATTCAGTAGCTAGCCTAGAAAGTTTTGGTGCAGAATTCATAAAGAAGTTAAACAATGAACTGACAGTACTTCCAGCATTGATAGCCAACAAGTCCTTTACAGTAGGTACTATTCTCCCAATTAAAAAGCACTGAATAGTGACCCCAATTCATAAAAGAGGCGACATGGGAATAGCACTATCAGCCTACTTTACTGATCTTCCACATTATCAAAATTATTTTGAGTAGTCAGAAAACATACAACTTCCCAATAATTGAAACCTTGAATGATGGCCAACACAGCTCTAGAAAGGGCTGGTCTTGCATGTGTCACAATTTCTTGCCCATCAAGAAGCCATACTGGAAAATTAGCAAGGACAGGAATGTAGATAATAGGTATCTATCTAAACTTTGCCTAGGTGTAAAGTTGACCATAGGCTCCTCTAATACAAATTAAGGAGCCTTGGCATAAAAGCAAACCTTGGAAAGTACCTCTATAATTTCCTGATAAAACAGAACACAAAAAGTACCAGTCCGTGGACACCTATCTGACTTGAGTGATACAGAGGGCAGAATCAAGCTAGGATCATTGTTAAGGACTCTGCTGTTCTTGATCATGATTTGGGACATACATTGAAATCACTCCCACATTCAAGCCACACTGTTTACTGACCACACAAGGGTAAAGAGCAAGGCTGTATTGGAGGAGAATGTGGCCTTCCTACACAAAGACCTGAATCAGCTACTGGATGATGATGATTCTAATAACATGAAAATAAACAGTGAAAAGTTTGAGGTAATGAAATATGGCCCTCTGCTATACATGAAGCAATACACCAGCTACCAGACCTACCAGCAGACCACCACACCAACACATGTACATGACCTGGGAGTTACCATGAGAGCAGACAAGAGGTATCTGATGATCTATATATCAAAGATCTTCGAAGGACTGGTACCTACTGTGGGGTTAAAAATTGACCATCGTCCAGCAAAATGCCTGTGCTATATCAAGAGAACAAAAGCTACCACTGTGAGAGTAGTAACATTCATGTATAACTCCTTCACAAGTAATGGGGCTCGTGTTCAATAATGTACCAAAACCCATCAGGGAGCTGACTGGAGTATCAACAAAATCCTTCTATATCAGTTGGACAGATAGATGGCAACAGTGCCCAACAAGCCCAACACCAAGTTATCATTAGCTCAAGAACTAACTCACAGGCTAGATTACATTCCATCATAGAAACCAAACTGCCTGACCAAAGTGGAGGCCCATGTTAGCATGTAAGCAAGTTTACAACAATAGTATATAGTGGAGACTCAATACTCAAACTTAGTTAGTTCCAAATGGCTGTTCGAGTATCACAAAAAGTTTGATTACCAATACCTATAAATCAGGTAATTCATTCTAACCATAGCAAAATCTCTCTGGCCTAGGTGGCCCGGGTTCGAATCCTTGCCAAAACCTAGTTACGTGGTGGGCAATGTAGCATTCGCCCATAACCCTAGCGGCGCCATATGACCTACGCTGTTGTGGTGCCTATGGAATTTTTTTTTTTTTTTTTTTCTTTAGCAAAACCTTAAGTTTACAAAAATTTCAATGTAATTTTTTTTATAATTTTGATTTGTACATACTGTAAGTGAAGGCTGGTGATGGATAACATAGAAGAGGAGGGAAGAACGGTGGGAAGGAGGCGGGAGGTTATTCATTGGAGGATGAGTGCACCAGTATCTGGTATACCAGATACTGGTATATTACCAGCATTACCAGTATCAGAACGGGATAACTGGCGGTGGTGGGGAAGGGAGAGGCCAGAATTTTGTTTACATTCAAGTACTAGATATTTTCACTTTTTGGTGCCATTGTTAAGTCTCTAAATGAAAAACTACAGACAGAATGCAGGAGAATGTTATTCTCATAACTGCAGTGGGACAAGTGGCAGAGGGGTGGAGGGAGAGAACAGGAGCCTTTGTTTACAACTCAGTGTGCAGACATTTGACTACCAGGTATTTTTTCGAGTACTAAGTCAAACTTTTCCATTCAAGTATTGAAAAGTTTGACTATTAATATGAAAAGTTTGACTATTAAGACATTCATGTATTGAGTCTCCACTGTACTAAAAAGGGGTAATAAGTAATATGTATCAAATAATGCAAAATTTCCATATAATACTATATATTATAATGTGTATAAAAATATAGTCTGTGCTCCACATCACAATAAGGATAATATGAAGATGAGCTTAACCTCTTTTCCCGAAGATAATACTTGCATGACAGATGGAATTAAGGTTCTAGAATATGGTAACATATATACTAACATCCAGAAACTTGTTAAATAATTGAATAAAAAAGTAATGGGTTGTTAAATGGTAAGAAGAGTCATGCTTTTTCTTAATTGTGACTTTTTCAGCTTTGGATAACTTTTTAGGTCCACTGCTTTCATTCATTCTTCTCAGCCTGTGGGAAAGACTGAGCAGAACAAAGAAGTAACATGTCTCCTAACATCTAACTTCTCTGATGTATTTCCCAGGCCTGCACAATAAACTTTTGCATCTCTTTTAATATCTTTTCCCTTTCTTCCTTGCTTACCTCTGATTCCCACAATTGTCTCTATAAAGGCAGGTTCACACGTGCCAATTTGCGAACGATATTTTACGTAGGTAGAGTTTCCGATTCATCCCTTCTAGTCAGAAAGTGTCACACGTACTGCCTGGAAAGTATCGACTAGTTGGCGCCTTGGCAGGAAGTGAATGTAAACAAAACAGCTACCCACCAACATGTCTTCCTCCAGTGACAATGCTGAAGCTGTAATTGCTCTTTTTTTGGCATACCAGAAAAGTCAACAGAAAAGAAAATGTCTGTGGATACGTCCCTGGCTAAGTAGAAGGAAAAAAAGGAGTGTCTACTACACTCTAAATAAGCCTACATTTGTCATAAGAAAATTGTTAATCTTAAGAAGATTACACACAATTGCAATCAAATTAAATCCTGACAAGTCTTCAATCCTCACCTCCAACAACACCCTGCACTGAGGGAAACAGTTCTTGTAGAGTGGCAGCTATTTCATCAAATGACAATGTGCGCAACTTTTTTTACTGTATAATTCACTTCTGGGATCCCACATGTGCTCTCCCTCACCAACTCTAACATCTTCTCTATATATGGAGACTACATTTTCATAGCTTACTCCATGTTGTCACGACGTAAATAAAATTACAAATCAACTCGCTAGGCACCAATTGTGAGTCAGGAACTTTACATACGTAAAATATCAGTCGCAAATTGGCTTGTGTGAACTTGCCTTAACTCATATCTACAGCACTCCACTATAAAGTGTTCTATGTCTCTCTTTCTCTCTCCTATACAAAAGTTACATTCTTGGCCCTGCTCGTCCCTAGTTCTAGCTTTAATCCCTAGTGTTCCGGCCTGTCCTTACTCTAACTAAAAATCTACTTCCTCTGTCTCCTATATGCCAGTGAAATGCCTCTAGTCTCTCTTTCCTCCTGTACCATTTACATGTAGACTTGTTCTCCATTCCTGATATCCATCTGGTCCTGCCATTCTCTTTACCATATTGCTACCTAATTTCTACCATTCTCTCCCTATGTACTCCCTTCTTTTCCAAGCTTCATTTCTTTTTTCTAAGATTAGTTTCTACACAAAGTACCTTTTAACCTACCTGTCCTCACTAAGTCTCTCTATCTTCTAAAGGAAATTTAGTTTTCTTTTCACTCCCCTTTCCCTGAATGAATTCCACCACATCTTACCTATGATTACTTTCACTGCTGCACTATTTGGGACCCCTAAACTCTACCTACCTATAATGTTGTATGATCATTCTAGCTTCATGAGATCTCCTTCCCAGTAATATGTAATTTCTGACCCATTAAAATATGGTACAGTAAGCTCCCGCACTTGGCGAATCTCAGCTTGGCGAAATTCACTTTTAGCAGTAAGGTGGCCACGGACCACCAAGTGTATGCTTAGCGGTCTGACTTCAAACTTGGCCGTCCCCTGGCGGCCGCACGGCGAACCACGCGGCTCTCCTGTGACGTCAGACTTCTCTCTAAACCTATCAGAACGCAGTGTGAAAGTCCCCTTCAGCCATTTTGTTTATGTTACCCTGTTCTGCTAACATGGGAACGAATTCTGGCGATTTACTGCCAACATGGCCTCTACCAGCGCAACAGGTGATACCAGTGGAGGTAAGGACAATGGTGGTGGCGGCAAGGACGAAAGTAGGTGAGGGAAACGGGTGGAGAAACGGGAGTACAGACGAGGAAAGCATCCCAAATGCTTGTTTATTGGTCCGTTTTGAACACGTGTTCTAATATGTGAAGGCAAAAGATTTTATTTCAGCTCGAAAGATGGTATTTTAGGAGTCAAAAGAGGAACTTTGGCAATGACCAAAGACTGATTGAGGCATTTTTTAGGTAATTTATATGGTATAAAGAACTCATGTTTGGCGAAATTCACATTTAGCGGTAGTTTTGCTAGACTAATTAATTCGCTAAGTACGAGGGCTTACTGTACTGCCATTCCTTTCTGCAACTTCTACCTATTTCATACTTGTTAACTGATCTATTCCTTCCATTAATAATAATTCCTCTCATCCTCCAGGTCTTCCCTTTACTCACTGTCTTTTGTTTTTCTCTTCCAACACCCTCTTTATTTTTATTAGTTTTTAGACCTAGATATGTATACTTATCTACTGCTTCTAACACACTTCCCCAGGACCCACTAGCTTCCCCCCAGTTTGTCACTGTATCTAATGTCCCGCTCCCTTCCACACTCTTCAGCTTTCCTAAGTAACTTCTCCATATTCTCTTTCTTCTCAGCAATTAACACCATGTCATCTGCATATAATAGGCCTCCTAATCTATTTTCTCCAACCCTAGCTCCCTTCTCTGATTTTCTAATCCTTACTAACAATAC
Organism: Portunus trituberculatus; assembly: GCF_017591435.1. NCBI lineage: Eukaryota > Metazoa > Arthropoda > Malacostraca > Decapoda > Portunidae > Portunus > Portunus trituberculatus. Next base: position 33,819,093 of record NC_059301.1, read on the forward strand.
CTCTGTGTATATGTTGTAGAGGGCTGGGGACATAATGCAACCCTATCTCACTCATACATTATTTCCCATCTGGCCTGTGCTAACGTCTCCTAATGTGGAGCTAACGTCATTATCTTTGTGAATTTTCCTGTTCACCTCTACCATTCTATCTTCTATTCCTATGTGTGCCAACAATTTGAATAATTTACCCTTATTCACTGCGTCATATGCCTTCTCTTGGTCTATAAACATCAGATATAGCTCACTTCCTAACCTCTTACTTCTTTCTACTAACTCTTTCAAAACATGTGCATTTTCTAGACCTTCTAGACCTTTGCTCCTCTCCTAAAATGTTAAGTTCTTCCACTCACTTCATTATCTTATTATTCATCACCCATCCAAATACTTTAGTTATTATATCTAACAATGCTATGGGTCTATAGCTTCCTAATTACTCCCTTGGCTTACCTCCTCCCTTATGAAAATAAGTGTTATCATGCTTTTCTTCCTGTCTTGAGGAACATTCCCTTTCTCTATTATTTCTTTGAATAATAAAACTCAAGCATTACTTTATCTTTATCTTCCATATTTCATAAACTTGCTTACAATCCCATCAGTTCCACCAGTTTTCCCTTTTTTAATGGCCTTTAAAGCTAAGTTAATGTCTTGCTTATCTATCTCAATCAATCCTGTTCATATTCCTTGCTTCACTGTGTATGACTACATTTTCTAGTATGTACCTCACTCCTTTTCTCTTTGCATATTACCTACCTCAAAAACTATTTCAATATGCTAATAATCACCTCATCTGTTGTCTTGATTTCCTGGTGACTCTCTGCCATACCCAAATTCCTTTTCAGTGTTCTCCATTCTTCCTTTTCCCTTTTTCCAAAAGGCATGTTACTAAGTACTGTTTTTGGTTAATCTTACCAATAGGACCTCCTAACGAAGCAGTAAAATACTCACATTTAGTGATAAAGTACTTAATGCACAATATGTTTCTCGTAGTTTCATTTGGGGGACAGCCTTAGTGTGTCGTACACAAGCCTTCAAATGTGCGGTGTTCGGCAAGTTTTCTCCAAGTCTAGCAAGCTGTGGCAAGCCACGGAGCTCCATCACACTCGGAAATGAGCATTACACTGACTTGCATTTGTTTATAGTTGGGGTTTGTGGGTAACTGCTGAACAGGATTCTTATTGTGTCTATAGTTCTTATGTCCAATGACGTGCCACCACCTCTTAACACCACGAACTGCGCCAATGGGAATTTGCTATATGTATTCGTAGGTGGGGCACAGCTGGGCAGACAGGTGCACAGAGACATCTGTGTGCGCAGTTCAGCCATGGCCACCAGTGACATTAGTTGTAAAGGTTGCAAATTTGATTACTGGGAAATCATTGCTCCTGCAATGCAAGTCAGTGTACAATTGAGAAGATGACCAGCCAGGATCTTCATCCTTTCGTTAAGGTATTGTGAGGAGGGGTATTGGTAGAGGTAGGGCATATTGTGTGAAGCTATAAGAGAACCGGTGTTGGGGGAGGGAAGCTGCCCCAAAGCAAGAATACGGTAGGTTAGGTTTATGTTAGGGTTAGGGTAGTGTTGTAGGGGGGATCCGGGGGGGATTAGGTTAGGTTACATTAGGTTTATGTTAGTGTTGTAGGGGGAGTCCGGGAGCACAGCATGGCTAGGTTAGGTTACGTTAGGTTAGGTTTATGTTAGGGTTAGGTTAGTGTTGTAGGGGGGGAGGGTTATGTAAAACTTCCCAATATTTAGGGATATTTTCGAACATTTGGGGAAACTTCCCTAGATTTTTCAAAGTCCATATATCACTCAAATATGCCTTCCCCCCCTAAAACCCACAATTCCCCACAGGCCCCCAAGCTTGCTGGGACTGGGGAGAGATGACATAAGAATATATAAGGAGGTGCTATTGGTAAGATTTATCCTGTTTTTCTTCCCAGTTTGCTATCTTCTTCCTAATCCATTCCTGCCTTACCTTTTTCTTTCTTTTTTTTTTTGTGTCTATCTGCTTATCCCACACTTCCCTTCATTCTGCTTCATACACCTTCCCATGTCTCTGTGGCTAGCTTTCTTTGTTTCTTGTTCTCTTTCTTTCTGTTAGTTACCCATTGCATGCTTAACATTCTCATCCCACCAACCTTTCAATTTCATTCCTCCTGCCTTGTATCTTCTCTTTCCTATCATTCTTCTCCTAGCATTCTGTACAGTCTACTTCATACCCTTTTCCCAGCTGTTTATGTTTTCCCATCTCTAGTTACGCCCACAGTACTTAGGCATTGTCTCATCCATCTTTCTGTAGTACTTCATTTAGTCAGCATTCCAAATATCTCATTGTTCTTGCTACTTGTTTCCCTTTCCTACTTTATTTCCTCTAATTTTTCATAAAATGGTCTGAAATGTCTGTCTTCATTTTTCCATACCTTAACCTAAGCTTCACTACCATCCTTTACATAATCTAGCTCTAGCCTAACCTCTAACACAAACCTAATCTAATGTAAATGTAAACTCCAAAGTAACTTCACCTTATTGAGAAAAATAGGGCTTAGTGGTGTGAAGCTTAGCTTAGGTTAGGTTAGGTTTAGGTTAGAGGGTAGGCTAGGTTAGAATAAGTAAAACACCACAGTGATTAATTCTCCAACATATCGCGAAATTTCACAGGTCTCACTTGGCGGTAGATACAAAAAACCAAGCTCAAGAGATCCCGAGTCATCTATAGCGTCACGGGAGTGAATGGCATTTTTTCATCACTATACCATCGTACATGTATACAATGGGTTTTGAGAAGGTCTGGAAGGAAATCATAAAATAAATAAATAAGTAAGCGGAGTTATATTGGGCTAATACTCTACCTCGATGCAGCTCAGCACATACATAAATTTAGGCAGTTGTTCTGAAATAGAGATTTCAGGTCGAACAAGCTTGGTCTGGGTGGTCAAAACTCTTACTTAATATATGAACATACATAAATAAAATAAAATAAAAAAACAGAAAAACAAACTCAAATAAGCACAAAACACAAAAGAAATAACATTACCCTAGCTCAAACTAAACTAAACCAAACTTAACAGAGACAATGAGAGAAACGGAGCATATACGCACAATACCCGGCCAGAGACGGCAGGAGAGTGGTGTGATCTTGTCCGTTCCTAAAATCTAGAAGAAAACATCAGCTACCGAGTCCAGGAATACTGACGATATGTGAAATAAGAGGATCCTTGTAATTCGTAAGTAACAGAAAGGAGGGCGGGAGAGCAAGGACAAGGATGAGACGACGTGGTGTGTCGAGGAACACCGACCGAAGCTTCACCTGTTTAGTGGTGGAAGAACGTGAAACATGAGTTGGAGGAGAACACACACACACACACACTTCCTAATAAAAACCACATACTGAGAAGAAAAAGAAGAACAAGAAGCAGAGGAGGAGAATGACAATCAGAAAGACGAAAAAGTTGGTCACTGGTGAATTTTTTTCTTAATTTTGTTTTTATTTCGCCTGGCAGGCGATGTTGGAATCGGTGTGCGCGGTGTGCCTGGCATGTGTGTCAAAGTTTTGCATCCGGAGTGAACACTCCTATTGGAAATACACTGGGGGCGATTTTAAGCCCTGCAGCTTCTCACCGCGTGCGTCGGGTGTCTCGCCTCCAGAGTGAAACGACCTAAACTCCAAGCTGGTCCTCTCACCCAATATGGGCCTTTATTAACACCCTCCCTCCCTCCCTGACCTTCCCACCAACACATCTACACGTGTGTTTTCCAACAGAGATCCCCAGATAGAAGATAGGTTTCCTATTATTCGTCCATCAGTGAGAATGTAGAAACTGTAATGTTGTGAAGATGACTATTATTAAAAGGCTAAGTGGTTCTTCCCCCCGAGGGCCAAGCCTAATTCATCAGGTAGTAGACATTCAGGAGAATTCTTACCTCGGGGATGTTAGGGACCGAGCGGCCGGGTGTGGACAACTTCTTTGGTGTGGATGGCGACGGGCTCTGGGTCATGGTCATACTCATATAGGTTGGGCGACAGTCTCTGGGGTTGGATAGCTGGCCTGCTCCGATGACCCTGGGTAGCGATCGGCTGGGTGTGGATGGTTTGCTTGTCCAGATCAGCACGGGGCCCCTCATCAGGGTAACGGAGTAGCAGTGGGAGCTCAGAGGTGGCCCTCGTCCTGTCGTTACTCGTTAGTAGGACTCCGAAGGCGAAGGGTGAGGTAGGCAGTGCTGCCAGATCAAGTTACGAAAAGTTCCCTGTTTTGCCTAAAAATATTTCCCTATGTAGCGCAGCATTTCCCTGTCGTAATTTTTAACTTCTTACATACGTACATACACACATTCGTGTGTGTGTGTATATATATATATATATATATATATATATATATATATATATATATATATATATATATATATATATATATATATATATATATATATATATATATATATATATACACACACACACACACACACACACACAGGAGCTCAGTGGTTAGAGCGCTGGCTTCACAAGCCAGATGACCGGGGTTCGATTCCCCGGCCGGGTGGAGATATTTGGGTGTCTCTCCTTTCACGTGTAGCCCCTGTTCACCTAGCAGTGAGTAGGTACGGGATGTAAATCGAGGAGTTGTGACCTTGTTGTCCCGGAGTGTGGTGTGTGCCTGGTCTCAGACCTATCCCAAGATCGGAAATAATGAGCTCTGAGCTCGTTCCGTAGGGTAACGTCTGGCTGTCTCGTCAGAGACTGCAGCAGATCAGACAGTAAATTACACACACACACGAATATAATATAGCTGTCATAGTTCAGCTATCAAGCAGGGGCGAGGGAAGGAAGGGGAGGGACGATATACGGATCTCATACGTGTCATGACACTGTTTGGGTGAATATGGGTCTCTATCGGTCTCGTAGAAAACAGGTTCAGCTAGCTAGCAAGGGCAAGGGAGGAAAGGGAAGGGACGGTATACAGGTCTCGTACAAGTCATGACGCTGTTTGGGGATGAGGGAAGGAAGAGTGAACGGTAGAGGAAAGATTTAGTGATCGAGAGAGACCTCAGAAGTGGATTGAAATTCAATTGAGAGGGAAAGGAAACAATAAATAATTGATAAAAATTAATACAAATAATTATTGTACGGATGACGGGTGAAGAGGATGGGAGGAGGACAAGTAAAGGGTGGGGACTGCGGATGAAGGGTGAGTCCGTTGGTCAAAATTTCCCTAGATTTTGGAACATTTTGAATTTTCTTCCCTGTTTCCCTGTTGAGACCTAAATTTCCCTAAAACAGGGAAATCTCCCTGCATCTGGCAGCTCTGGAGGTAGGTTGCTGTGCGGCGCGGTACCGGTGTAGCAGATATTTTCCCCCTGACTGATTCACCCAGGGAAAATTAGCCTAGGATCGATTTTCCCCTCAGGAAAGCATCCCGGGCTGTTATTCACCCGGGGGGAATTTCAGACCTAAGATATTTCTCCCCCTTCCCCCTTACATAGAAACTATTTTATTGAATTAAATAATCAACGGTAAGTTTGACAAAATAATAGGAATTTTTTCTACATCAGAATCATATTAGTTTATGTAGTCTGGCAATTTACTGGTACTTGTGTAGTACTAATAATGTGTTAAATTTATATGGTAAAGTACTCACCGATAGTATGTAGGCAGCACATCATAATGTTAAACCATATCATCCGTCATGTTCCGTAGTTATTGATACTATTCCATTATTGTCTACGTTAGAGTCAAAAGCAGTTTCAGGTAGAACAATGGTGATGCCTCATTCTACTTATCATTGTCAGATTATTAGGATCATGGTAAAAAAGAAATCTTTATTGGAGGGCTAGATAGAAAAAAAAATTATTATCTTGGTATAAATGAGTCTTTATTGGAAGGCTAGATAAATAGTACTTAAAAAGCAATAAAAAATAACGGATTTTTAAGGAGTGTTCATTCATTTTATCCTTTGTCTTTTTGATCGTGGGACTGGAAGACATACATCTAAATAGAATTCAATATTTGAGGGCTCATTAGTACTATTAAAAACAACAAAAATAATCACCGAATGGGAGGAAAACTAGAACCAAAACAATGAAGTTGTTTTTCTTGTAAGCAATGCTGATGGTCACACTAGTCTTTTTGTTTACTGCGACGCCCCTGATGGTCATTCAGTTGTCAGATAGCGACATACAGTGAATCCCGCCATATGTTTAGGAGTTACGAAGGGATGAATTAAATTTGGTCAGAGTGAAAGTCGTGGTTCTTTTCGCGCCTTCCGCTCTGACCAGCAGTGTAGTGTGACCTCAGCATAAAGAGCTAAAAACATGTACCACATAGTGAATTTAAAGGTGTACAAACAAAACTGCGGCGATCGCTTATATAATCAAACCTCTCGAGTACTGTGACGCGGCGATCGCTTATATAATCATGAATTTTCGCGGGGAATGTTTTGAATTTTCCGTGGCTCCTCCCCACTTAGTGTTGCCATCATAAGGGCTCTAGATACTATAACAAGGGCCTCACATCTAATTTTTAATACTAAAATTAATTTCTTCACTTACCTGTTTTTCATACAAAATATAGCAGTTCCACTGCTCCACATACCTTTTCGCTGAGAAACCACCCGCTTTAGCGCTACGCCTGGCAGCGCGGCGCTCATTGCTGCCGCCAGCACACTGCGTGGGCAACCGTCAGTTATTTCTCAAGGGAGAGAACCTGACTGGGGGAGGAAGGGAGGGCAGTGAAGTTTTGTATGAAAAACAGGTAAGTGAAGAAATTAATTTTAGTATAAAAAATTAATTTCTGTCACAGACACCTGTTTTTCATACAAAATATAGCAGACACCAACATTGAAGGAGGCGGGAGTCAGACAAAAGTGCCGGGCGTAGAGGGTGAAAACAAACTGTCCATATGTAGACACTCTCTTGGCTGAGGCCGGGCATAGGGGTGCCAGCGGGCTCGGCTGAGGGTTTGGGAGGTCCTCCTAACCCGTGTGTCTAAAAGGGAGCAGGCCTTAGGGGTCAGGGGATGAGTGTTCCAGGAGCATGCTCAATACCCTGACGCAGAGGAGAGAACCCCGGCTACTGACCCAATCAACTAAGACGAGCAGTGTAAGTGAGCACTGGGGTGTTCACCTGAGGGAGCCGAAGCATTATCCCAGAGCAAGGAGGACCTTGTGGTAGTTGTCAGCCCACAATGTGACCGGCTGCAACAACTGGACCCAGGGAAAAAACGTCGCCTTCCTTCCGCACTATATCGCGGAGATAATGGTCGGCAAAGACCGAGTGAGTCCTCCAGCGTGCTGCCTTCAGGATGGTCGGAACCGAGCAGTTTTCCCAGAGGAGAATGGAGGCAGCAATGCCACGGATGTCATGGGCACGGGCATTGACCTCGAGGCAGACAGAGTCAGAAATAGCCTCATGGGCAGACTTGATGGTATCCCTGAGGAAGTAAGAGATGGCCGCTTTCGACATAGGTCGAGAAGGGCGTTTAACTGCAACAAACAGATTCCTGGGCCTTGTCTTTGAAGCAGTCTGTTGTAAGTAGTGGCAGAGAGCCTGAACAGGGCACAAAAAGCGCTCCTCATCCATGGAACCGAGAATGGAAGTAAGGCTCTTAACCCCTTCAATACGGTGATGCCTATGTAGGCGTCATGAAGCCCCAGTAGCAAATACGGTGACGCCTACGTAGACGTCATATTTCTTTTCTGAGCTTTCTTCAGTTCAGTTGTTCCGTATAGTGTGTTGGATACCAACTACACACGCCGTATGCTGTCCTTGAAATCCTAGTGCTCCTCCCACCATCCTTGTCTCCACCAATCACTAAAGATAAGCTAGATGCGTCCCGCCTTGTGTCTAAAATTACCCAATGGCATAGACTGTTCCCATCTCTCTCTCTCTCTCTCTCTCTCTCTCTCTCTCTCTCTCTCCATTCCATCCCTCCCCCTCTCCCTCTCGAAAGATAAGTTACATGCGTCCCGCCTTGTAACATTCGTGAAAACACACACACACACACACACACACACACAAATACAAAAACAACAAATTTTCTAATCTCTCTCACTCTCTCTCCTCCCTCCCTCCCAGTCTTCCTCTCGAAAGATTAGCTACATGCATCCCGCTTGTGTCTAAAATATTAGCAAATGTCACACTCTCTCTCTCTCTCTTTTTCTCCGGAGAGAAGCGTCCACTTTACTCTTCGAAGGCGATATTGTGACCAAAAAATAGCAGCATAATACACAAAGACGACAAGTATGACAAGCTTGCATGAGTTTCCCGCGCTTGGGCGCGTGGCACTACCACCCGTATATCATACAGGCGGGCTTTTTTAACATCCGGCGCGAAGGGGTTAATACGGAATTCCCGGGGCATGCTGTGAACTCCCGTATCCGTCTTAGCAATGAACTCAGGGAGATAGCAGACCATAAGATCCTGTCCTTGCCAGCTAGTCCGGGAGGAGAGGGCCTGGATCTCCTCTATCCTCTGCGCTGTAGCTAATGCCAGGAGAAAAAGAGTCTTCCTGGTCAGATCCCTGGAGGACGAGAGCCGAAGGGGCTCGAAGGGGGCCTTGGACAGGTAGCGAAGAACTACATCCAGGTTCCAGGAAGGACTAAGATTCCTAGTAGGTCCGCGGGGTTGAGAAGAGCACGCCTTGACAATAGCACTCAACCCCCGGTCATTGTTGAGGTCCACGCCCCTGATTGCAAAGACTCCATTCAGCATGGCCTTATAACCCTTAATGGCAGAGGTAGAGAGATTGCAATCCTGGCGCAGGTGAACGAGAAAATCTGCTACCTTTTGGACCGTGGGATTGGAGACAGTGTGATCTTTGCACCACTTCCTGTACACCTTCCACTTGTGCTGATAGTTGGAAGCAGAGGAAGGCCTCTTGTCGTGAGATAAGAACTGTGCCACCTTAGAGGAGAAACCCCTGTGCCTCAGAAAGCGCTGGATAGTCTCCACCCTGTCAGCTGAAGCCCGGGGAGACCGATGTGGAACTTGTGGATGTGTGGCTGTCTCAATAGATCTTTGCAAAGAGGGAGGCGGCGGGTAGGCTCCACCGACGCCCCCAACAGATCTGGAAACCATTCCTTCTGAGGCCAGTAAGGGGCTATGAGGATGAGATGGGTGTTCCGGGAAGCCCGGAGCTTGTTGAGAACTCTCCTGATGAGGGGGAAGGGTGGAAAGGCGTACAGATCCTGGTTGTCCCAATTGTAGAGGAAGGCGTCTGTGGCGATGGCCACCGGATCCTGAAAGGGGGACACAAAGTTCGGAATCCGGTAATTGAGACGAGTGGTGAACAGGTCGACTGTTGGGTAGCCCCAGACCCGCCACAGCAGGTGACAAACATCCATATGTAAGGTCCACTCTGTGGACAGGGATTGGTGTCGGCGGCTGAGGCAGTCGGCCACCACACTGACTGAGCCCCTCACAAACTGGGGCAAGATCGACACTGCATGCGCTTCTGCCCAGTCGAGGACCTGGCGTGCCTCGAGGTTGAGAAGGATAGAGTGAGTACCCCCCTCCCTGTGCAGGTAAGCGAGCGCCATGGTGTTGTCTGAGAAGACAGCGACAACTGAGCCCCTCACCACCTCCGTGAAGTGCTGGAGGCCGAGGCGGATCGCACGGAGTTCTAAAACGTTCACGTGGAGCGTCTGTTCCTGGATGTTCCACAGGCCACTCACAGAAGCCTGGAGGAGCGACGCACCCCAGCCAACTGTAGAGGCATCCGTGTAGAGAAGGTGGTCCGGAATGGCAGCCTGAAGAGGCTGACCCTGCCCCAAGTTCTCGTCCTCCAGCCACCATTCCAGGTCCTGACGTGAAGCACTGTCCCAGCTGACCGGATGGTCGTCTAGCATCGACCACCTGTCCCATTGCTGGTTCAGTTGGATCTGCAGGAGACGCGTCCGCCTCCTGGATCCCGGCACTAGATGTATGAGAGAAGACATGTGCCCCAGAAGTCTCAACCAGTGCTCCGCTGGGGGGGACGGGCAACTGAGGAAGGAGCGGAGTAAATCCTGGAGGCCTCGAATCCTGCCCTGGGTCGGGAAAACCCTCAAAAGAGGGGAGCGAATCACCATCCCGAGGAAGTTGCAGGGGTCAGGGACGACTTATCCCAATTTACTCGGATGCCCAGGTCCGAGCAGAGCCTGAGCAGACAAGCTGTGGCGTGTCGAGCTTCTACCGCTGAAGAGGCCAGTACTAATCAGTCGTCGAGGTAGTGCAGGATGCAGAAGCCCCAAGCAGTGGAGAGACCGAAGTAGAGGACTCGAAACTGAAAGTGGTACCCCTCCCACACAAAGCGCAGGAACTGACGGCTGTGGGGATGAATGGGCACCTGAAGATATGCGTCCTGAAGGTCCAGTGACACCATCCAGTCGTCCTGTCGGATGGCCGACATTACCGTCCGGACAGTCTCCATCCTGAATTTGGTGGTGACGACGTACTTGTTGAGGAGGGAGAGGTCGATGATGGGGCGGAACCCGCCTGTGGCCTTTGGAACGATAAACACATGGCTGTAGAAACCTGGGGAGGGAGGCGCTTCCTCTATAGCCCCTTTTGTCCAGAGACGCTGGAGCTCCATCTCGAGGGTGAGACCCTTGGGTGACCCTGGGGCATAACCCCTGCGATCCTCGAAGAGAGTGGTCAGGGGTGAAGGGGAAGAGAAGGGGATCTGGTAGCCTTCCCGCAGAATGCTGAGGACCCATTCCTCTGCCCCGATCTTGAGCCAACCTTCCCAGCAAAGGGCCAGACAGCCCCCCACCACCCCATGGTGAGAAAGACTGTCATTTCCGAAAGGGCTTACCCCTCCGTCCTCCTGACTGCCCACTAGGGCGGACAGAGATCGGTCCGAAAGATCCACCCCGAGGATTCCCAAGACGAGGGTAAACTTGTGCTCGCAGGGGAGGAGCAGCCGGAGGCCTCGAGGCTGACGGGGCAGGAAGATGAGAACCACGCTCCGCCAAGGGAGTACCGGTGGCCGGACGTGGACGAGCCAGGGCCCTGAGAGCATTCTCATGGAGAGTCATGGCAGCATTACTCTTGGAAGACTGGAATGCCTCCTGCAGCTTGGCCTCATCAAAGAGGAGAGGAGAAAAGATGGGGGACCGTCTAAGAATGCCCTTCTCCACCTGAGAGAAGGTGGGTCTGAGGTGGGCAATGTAAGACTCCCTTCTCCAGGCCCGAAGATTGACACTGACGTAAGTAGAATCACGGCAGATGTCATTCAAGGCCATACGAACAGCCTTAAAGAGCTGTCCCTCTAAATCCAACAGGTGTGAGGGGAGATGCGGTACCGTCAGTAGGTGAAGGGCACCTAAGCACCAAAAAGAGTAGTTGAGTGCGTCCAGAGAACGACCAACCACTCCCTCCATCCTGGCGACCTCCTGCTGGTCACGGATAACCCTCGGCTCACGGGAGCCCGAGTTCAAGGCATGGTGCAAGTCCTGGTTAACGGCAGTAGCCTTCCCTGAGCCTTCCTGGTCCAATACTGCGTACATCCTGGCAAACCTGCCTGAAGGATAACCAAGAGAAGCCGGCTTCCTGTCATTGGCCTTCAGGTAAGCATTGTTGGCTTGCTCCCTGAAGAACTGGAGGGGTTGAGCCCTAGCGAGGAGAATTGGCGACTCAGGTGCACCAGCTCCGGGCGCGAGAGGACCCTCTTGCTCAAGCCTTTGGCCCCTCGCGTCCTCAAACACTGAATTGATGTAATCAATCATGCGATGGTACATGGAGGCCGATGGGGGCTGGGTCTCATCCTCCTCCAGCCCCCCGGAGATGTGGAGGGACGGGGCAGGTCCTGGAGACCATGGAGTACCTGTCTATCAGTGCTATCCATGAGGAGAAGGTCACTACCTCGGAGACGCGCAGTACGGGGGGTGCCTCCAGGAGCGGAGACGCCAGCCTCAGAGGGGAAGCGCACACCTCGAGGGGAGAGGAGGTCCTGGCGCCTCTCTGGCGTAAGACAGTGGGTTTGGTAGGACGTAGGGGGGTCGGCTGACTCTGAGCCCCTAGCGGCCGAAAGGACATAGGTGGCAGCCCGTGGAAAGGGCGTGGGCAAGCCACCTGGTAGGCGAAGGGGCAGAACATCACCCTTGCCTGGGCCCTCACCCTGGGCCTTAGGGGAGGGGCCAGGAGCAGTGCACTGGTCCATCCTCTCCCTGTCCCCCACCGACCGGGCCTGGGAAGGAGCCAGGGCACTGGTCACCACTGAGGTGGGGCGGGACTTCTTGATCCTTCTAGCGTCATCCTTAGGAGGATGAGAACGCTTGGAAGCCACCTCAAGCCCCCTGACGGCCCCCCCTGGCCCCCTGACTTGATGTGACTGCACACACCTTTTTGTGTCAGGACTCTGGGGGGGCAGGACACTGAACTTCATCAGGTCTCTGTCCGAGGACGAGGGGAGAGCTGAAAGAGGTGGGTCAGTAGCCAGGGAAGACACAGGGTTATGTAACTCTCCCAACCGTGAAGACACCAGGCTGTCAACAGAAGCAAAGAGTTGCTCCTGCCAGGATTCCAAAAACAGGGAAAGATCTATAGAGACTGGAGGCTTAGACCCCTGCTGAGAAGCTGAATCATCAGCAGTGAGCTCATCCTGAGAAATTACACTGCCTGCCCGAAGGGCAACACCTCCAACAGAACCAGCAAAGGAGACCTGAGAGCTAGAATCTCCAGACATATGGCTTGTGTCACTGCTGATACCAGACCGGGTAAGAGAGCCCTTAGACTTACCCTTTAAGTTAGCTTTAGCCTCCCGCTTGCGCCTCAACCTGCATTGATACTTGTAGGCGGTAAGAATCTTATCCTTGCTCCAGCCAGAACACTCATCACACCTCTTACCTAGGCTGCAGAACTCCCTGCACTTGATACAGACCGAATGGGGATCATGGAGGACACTACCCAAGACCCTGGAACAGTCAGGCCTAGAGCAAATCTGCCTCGTGGGCTGTGGCGAAGGAGACGTAAACACTGCAGAAGGACCGGCAGGGGCGTCCATATGGCTGGCCAAAACACCCTCCAGGACGGGAACAGACAGCCCCGGAGACACAGGAACATCACTAGAATCTTCCTCCATAGAAACAGGAGGAGAAAAGAAGGCGAAAAAGGCTAGGAAGAAAGGAAGCAGCGGCGGAAACGCAGGTCTACTCGCTCTGCGCGCCGAGAAATAAGTGACGGTTGCCCACGCAGTGTGCTGGCGGCAGCAATGAGCGCCGCGCTGCCAGGCGTAGCGCTAAAGCGGGTGGTTTCTCGGCGAAAAGGTATGTGGAGCAGTGGAACTGCTATATATTGTATGAAAAACAGGTGTCTGTGACATAATTGAGTTTTTGCGGAAAAGTAGGAGACACCTGGTAACTCCTCTTGACTCGTCGGGTAGAATCCAGCCTTGAGTATCATAGAAAACGTAGAAAACTTTATACGGGAGACCAAATTATGCTATAGTTTATTACTTCTATCTCAATCAAGAGATTATTGTTATTATATCAGCTTCTTACGGCATAGGGGCAACAATCCTAGTAGCATTTTGAGCTGTGGTATTGTACAGAGGACTTGTGTCATGCAGGACACACACACACACACACACACACACACACACACAGCTCTATCATACACAATACGTACAAAACATCTGCACAGTGAATTCGTGTCTCTCGTACACACACACACACACACACACACACACACACACACACACACACAATCAAGCATTCCCAATACGTACAAAACATCTGTACAGAGGATTCATGACGGACACACACACACACGACCGGTAGCTCAGTGGTTAGAGCGCTGGCTTCACAAGCCAGGCAGGTATCGAGGCATTTACTGTACAATTTTGGCTGACGGTTTTCTACTTTTTAGAGAGCCAGCACTCAAGTGGGCCTTTTTTTAATCTTTTCTTTTTATTTTTGCCATTGGCCGGTCCTCTTCACTTACGTAAAACACACAAACACACACACACACGGTAGCTCAGTGGTTAGAGCGCTGGTTTCACAAGCCAGAGGACCGGGGTTCGATTCCCCGGCCGGGTGGAGATATTTGGGTGTGTCTCCTTTCACGTGCAGCCCCTGTTCACCTAGCAGTGAGTAGGTACGGGATGTAAAATCGAGGAGTTGTGACCTTGTTGTCCCGGTGTGTGGTGTGTGCCTGGTCTCAGGCCTATCCGAAGATCGGAAATAATGAGCTCTGAGCTCGTTCCGTAGGGTAACGTCTGGCTGTCTCGTCAGAGACTGCAGCAGATCAAACAGTGAAACACAGTCCGGTAGCTCAGTGGTTAGAGCGCTGGCTTCACAAGCCAGAGGACCTGGGTTCAATTCCCCGGCCGGGTGGAGATATTTGGGTGTGTCTCCTTTCATGTGTAGACCCTGTTCACCTAGCAGTGAGTAGGTACGGGATGTAAATCGAGGGGTTGTGACCTTGTTGTCCCGGTGTGTGTTGTGTGCCTGGTCTCAGGCCTATCCGAAGATCGGAAATAATGAGATCTGAGCTCGTTCCGAAGGGTAACGTCAGACTGCAGCAGATCAAACAGTGAAACACACTGTCCGGTAGCTCAGTGGTTAGAGCGCTGGCTTCACAAGCCAGATTACCGGGGTTCAATTCCCCGGCCGGGTGGAGATATTTGGGTGTGTCTCCTTTCACGTGTAGACCCTGTTCACCTAGCAGTGCTACTATAGGTACGGGATGTAAATCGAGGAGTTGTGACCTTGTTGTCCCGGTGTGTGTTGTGTGCCTGGTCTCAGGCCTATCCGAAGAGGGGAAATAATGAGCTCTGAGCTCGTTCCGAAGGGTAACGTCAGACTGCAGCAGATCAAACAGTGAAACACACAGTCCGGTAGCTCAGTGGTTAGAGCGCTGGCTTCACAAGCCAGATTACCGGGGTTCAATTCCCCGGCCGGGTGGAGATATTTGGGTGTGTCTCCTTTCACGTGTAGACCCTGTTCACCTAGCAGTGCTACTATAGGTACGGGATGTAAATCGAGGAGTTGTGACCTTGTTGTCCCGGTGTGTGTTGTGTGCCTGGTCTCAGGCTTATCCGAAGAAGGGAAATAATGAGCTCTGAGCTCGTTCCGTAGGGTAACGTCTGGCTGTCTCGTCAGAGACTGCAGCAGATCAAACAGTGAAACACACAAAGCTCAACCAAACATTCCTAATACGTACAAAACATCCGTACAGAGGATTCGTGACACACACACAGCTCAATCAAACATACCCAATACGTACAAAACATCCGTACTCGTCCGTACTTCGTGACGGACACACACACACACACACACACACATACAAAGCTCAATACATACTCAATACGTACAAAACATCCGTACAGAGGATTCCTGACACACACACACACACAGATAAAGTTCTATCATATATATATATATATATATATATATATATATATATATATATATATATATATGTACAAAACATCTGTACAGAAGACTCGTATCATGTAGGATACGCAGAAACATGCACACACACACACACACAATAATATCATTAATGTGGTGCAGGAGGAGGGAAAAGACCTAGTACAAGAAATAGAGGACTTCCATAGAATTGGAAAGTTCACACGAGAAGGTATGAGGCCAATAAGAATCAAACTTAAGTCACAAAAGGATGTAGATGAATTGGTGGAGAAGTCATGGAGGCTAGCCCAGCAGGAAACAACAAGGAAGATTTGGTTGAGAAGAGATCTCGGTGAAAAGGAAAGAGAAATGTTAAATGAGTTGAGAAAGGAGGCTTTGAAAAAATGAAGAGAGGACAGAAGAGGAGAAGAAAGAGTTTTTCTGGAGAATCTTGGATATGAGACTGAGGAAGTGGTTCATAACCCAGAAAAGTACAGCAAGAAAGGACTAAAGAAACTTACGTATGAGCGGAATGTAATGTATTCCAACATAAATGGAGTGATATCGGGATTTTAGAACTCAACGATTACTTGAGGGACAAGAACCCAGATATTGTGGGTCTTACTGAAACAAAACTGAGAGAGGAGAAGACCTGATGATGGTTGGAGAAGGAAATATAATGTTTGGAAAAGAAATAGAGTAGGTAAGATGGGAGGAGGAGTGATGTTGCTGGTTAAAAAGATATAAAGGTGGATCAAGTGAAAGAAGGTATGGGAAAGGCAGAAGTGCTAAAGATCAGAGCAGAAACTAATGAAGGAAAAAGAGGCACTACATAGTGGTGTACGTACCACCTAAGACAAATGCATGGTCAGTACAGGAATATGAAGAAATGATAAGTGATACAGGAACATGTCTGGAAGAAATGTTGGGTGGCTGTGAACGAACTATAATGATGGGAGATTTTAATTGTAAAGAGGTGTGTTGGGAGGACTGGTCAATGGAAGGATCAGAGACAACATGGGGAAATACACTATTGACACTGGCAATGGAAAATGTGTTAACTCAGTGGGTCAAAGAAGATACTAGGTTTGGAGGAGAGGGAGCATCGTCAAGACTGGACTTGGTCTTTAGTACAGAGCCAATGGTCATTGAGGAGATGAGGGTGGAGTGCCCTTTAGCAAAGAGTGATCATGCAGTTTTGGAGTTCAAGGTGATAGATGAAGAGAAATCTAGAAGAAATGAAGAATATAAAGTGGGAAGATGGAATTATGCCAAGACAGATTTTGGAAACCTAAAGAAATTCTTTCAAGAGACAAATTGGATGAAATTCAAGAGTGCTAAGGAGCAAATGAAAAGTGGAAGGAATTTATAAAAATATACAAAGAAGGTGAGAAAAATTTGTACCAATAAGACAACATAGAGAAGTTGGAAAGCAGGACTGGTTTAACGATAGATGTGAAAAGGCTAGAACAAGAAAAGAGGATGCATGGAAGAGGTGGAGAAGGAAAAGACGGATTAAGCAGTGGGAAAGTTACAAAAGAGCAAGAAATGAATATGTGTTGATTAGAAGAGAAGAAAGAAAGAAACAAGAAAAGGATATAATTGATAAATGTAAAGACCAACCAAGGCTTTTTACAGACATGTGAACAACAACATCAAAAATAGAGAAAGTATTGAAAGTTTAGAAGTAAATGGAGTATGCAGTGAAGATCCCAGGAAATGGCAGAGGCTATGAATGGATGCTTTCGGAAGGTATTCACAAAGGAGACTGCTTTTGACAAACCACTGGTAATGGAACAGAAAGGGATTATGAAGGAGTTTCAAGTAACTGTGGAGGAGATCAAGAATATGATGGGGAGTTTAGAAGTGAGAAAAGCTGTGGGACCTGATGGGGTATCAGGATGGATTTTAAGAGAATGCAGGGAGCAACTGGCAGAAAAAGTTTGTGAAGTAATTGATGCCTCATTAAGGGAAGGTGTAGTGCCCCAAGACTGGAAAAGAGCTAACATTGTCCCAATCTATAAATCAGGTAACAAGAGAGACCCATTGAACTATAGACCAGTGTCACTTACAAGTGTGGTAGCTAAGATGTGTGAGAGGGTGGTGAAGAATAGATGGACAGACTTCTTGGAGAAAAATGACATACTTTGTGAGTGTCAATTTGGTTTTAGAAAAGGGCGTTCATGCACGACAAACCTGATATGTTACTATTCGAGGGTGATAGATGTAATACAGGAAAGAGATGGTTGGGCTGATGGAATATATCTGGATTTAAAAAAGGCCTTTGATAAGGTACCACACCGGAGACTGATCTGGAAACTTGAAATGGTAGGAGGAGTGCATGGCAGTTTACTAAAATGGATGGAAGACTTTTGGTAGGAAGAGAAATGAGAACAATAATTAAGGACAGACCATCAGAATGGGGCTTGGTGGAGAGTGGAGTTCCACAGGGATCAGTGTTGGCACCAGTAATGTTCGCGGTCTACATAAATGACATGGTGGATGGGGTGTCCAGTTATGTGAGCCTATTTGCAGACGATGCAAAATTGTTAAGAAAAGTGAGATGTGACAAAGATTGCGAACTACTCCAGGAAGACTTGGACAGAATATGGAAATGGAGCTGTACATGGCAAATGGAGTTCAACACGACAAAATGCAAGAAAATAGAGTTTGGCAAGAGTGAAAGAAGAATCAGGAGTATGTACAAGATAGGAAATGAAGACATAAAACCAGTCATGAAGAAAAAGACCTTGGGGTGACAATTACCAATGACCTATCGCCAGAGAGACATATAAACAAAATAATTGGAGAAGTATTGAACTTATTGAGGAACATAAGAGTGGCGTTCGTATATTTAGATGAAGAAATGATGAAGAAAATAATTACTGCAATGATAAGACCGAGGCTTGAATATGCAACAATACAGTGGGCTCCGAACTTAAAGAAACACATAAGGAAACTAGAGAAAGTACAGAGGGCTGCAACAAAATGGTGCCTGACTTAAGAGATTTGACTTATGAAGACAGACTGAAAAGAATGCAACTTCCGACCCTGGAAAACAGAAGAGAAAGGGGAGACCTGATAGCAATATACAGAGTGATGATTGGCATGGAAAAATGGATAGGGAAGATCTGTGTATGTGGAATGAAAGAATGTCGAGAGGGCATGGGAAAAACTAAAATGGCCACTTATAGGAGAGATGTGAAAAATATAGCTTCCCTCATAGAAGGGTGGAAGCATGGAATAGTTTAGACGTGGAAGTGGTCAACGCAAGGAATATTCATGATTTTAAGAAAAAGCTGGACATTAATAGATATGGAGACGGGACAACACGAGCATAGCTCTTTTCCCGTATGTTACAATTAGGTAAATACAATTAGGTAAATACACACACACACACACACACAGAGTGGACGTGCCTCCTGCTCAGACACAACAACACTCCACACGCTAAATAATGTGCTTGGAGTGAGAACCGTCACTATTACAAAAGGGTAACCAGAACGAGTGAACGAGTGTACAGAGTGAACGTAGCCTGGTGGAGTGTGCATAATAGTGATCGGAGGTGTTGGAGCCTCCGCGCTCCAGACGACGGCGCGGGAAACAAACAAGGGCCAGCCATAAACAGCCGCCAACGCATTCCACCACACACACAAAGCTACCAGGCCTGGCCCCAGTGAACACACAGCTCCCA
Source organism: Portunus trituberculatus (assembly GCF_017591435.1). Taxonomy (NCBI): domain Eukaryota; kingdom Metazoa; phylum Arthropoda; class Malacostraca; order Decapoda; family Portunidae; genus Portunus; species Portunus trituberculatus. The sequence continues at coordinate 33,838,110 of NC_059301.1, forward strand.
GGAAGAATGAAATGAAATGGATAGACCTGTAAGAAATAAGTTACCAAATTCAAAATATGCCGATGAGGCCCAGGGAGCAAAACCAAAAGTGGCCATACAAAATATGTGTCCATCTTCAACAGGAGCAACAATGCAAGGAAGATTGGTTATGCTAGAGAAGAAATTTGGGGAGTTGGTGAAGGAATTAAGTTCAGAGGAATGAGGAGGAGCAGGATAGAGAATTCCGCAAGGCTTTGAAGGAAAGAGTTAGAGACTGGAGAAAAATGAAAAACGATTGGTGGATGAGAATGCACACTTGAGAGTGGAGGTTGAAAAATACAAGAGACGGTTGGAGGAGAAAATGGAGAAAGTTGTAAAGGAGAAAGATGACTTTAAGGAAATAATCAGTGAGCAAAGTGAAAGGTTTGAAAGGGAGTGGGAAATGAGGAAAACACATTGGACTGAGTCGAGGGAAGCTGAGATGGTTGGTTTACAAGAAATAATTAAAGATCAGTTGAATGAAGACAAAAAAGAAAGGTCTAAGGAACTGGTTAATGTTATGAAGAATAAGGAAACATTGATAAGAGAAATAGCAGAAAAGAAGAAGAGTGTGTTAATATTTGGGATGAAAGAACAAAATATAACATATAAGCCTAAGAGAATTAAAGAATTAAAAACGGTAAGAGATCTGTTCAAAAATCTAAATGATGAGGAAAAAAAAAAGACCTACAAGAAGAAGTGGAAGAGATCCATAGACTGGGTCCGTATAAGGAAGGAGTAAGGAGACCGATTAAAGTAGTACTGAAGTCACAACAATTTGCGGAGGACATCTTATATAGAACATCAAAATTAAGAGAGGTAGAAGGTTGTAAAGAGGTGTACGTAAGGAAAAATAGAAATGAGGAAGAGAGGAGAAGATATAAGGAATTGTTGGAAGAGGCGAGAAGGAAAAATGATGTGCGGTCTGAAGAGGAAAAAGAAAAGTTTTTTGGGAGAGTTATAGGAGAGAGAGTCAGAAAATGGTATGTGGAAAAAAGGAATGCGGAGGAACTAGAGGAGCAGTAGGTGGACCGTAATGTATACTAATATAGATGGGATACTGTCAAGTAGATTAGAATTGCAAGACTATATGATGGTGGAGAAGCCTGATATAGTGTGTTTGACTGAGACAAAATTACATGAAAAAACAAAGGTAAATTTGGATAATAAATATAATATATGGAGTTAAGAGCGTAGCTGCGGTGGCGAGTGGACGTGGTGTGTGTGCGCTCCGTTTTTGGCTGTTGTTTTCTAGGAGTGGTGTCTGTGTGTGGTGCTTTTGAGTTAGTGAAGTGAAAGTGTGTACTGCAAGTGTTAGATTAGAGTGAAACAGTGGTTAGAATCAGTGTTTGTGAGTTAAAAGTATTTTGGTAGAGCAGGAGACTAGGCTTGTAAGTCAAGTTGACATTGAAAGATGATTAGTTGACGTCACTTAGGATAGCGGTTTTGTCACCACGAATATTTGTTTGTTTGTGAGTTAACAGATTGTAAATTAGTATGGCGGTAGCTACTGAGGTATATTAGAGTGTGATTGAGTGCGTGAAAGAGAGTGTTGAGGTGGGATTGGGGAGTTTGTTGTGTGTGAGATGTTTGGGCATGACAGGAAGGTCGTTGACTTTTCTGAGTGTATGGTGTGTAGGCTCAAGAGCGAGAATTTAGTTCTTTTCTTGAGCAGAGAAATGCGAGAGGAAATGAGAAAGCTAAGTGAGGGAAAAGTGAACGAAGTTCTCATCTTTGAGTTGAAGGAGGAGGTTAAGAGGCTTGGGGAGGCAGTGGAAAAAATTAGGCAGGAGATCAGTGTTAGGCCGAAGGTTGGACCTTCTGAGGGCGACAGGGTGGCTTGGCCCTCTGTCGGGAAGAGCAGAGGAAAGGGAGCAGGCGAGCCAGACTGGGAAAGATAGTAGTCAGGATGGGCAGAGATGGCAGGTTGTGAAGGGAAGGAAAACTAAACCTGTTGAGTGTGATAATAGGTTCGGTTTGTTGGAGGGGGAGAGTGAGAGTGGAGTGAATGAGGTGGTTGTGGTGAGTGAAAGGAGAGAATAGAGGAGAGGAGGAGGATTGTGCCTAGCACACCTCAGGTGTGTGTGGTGGGTGACTCTCAGGTTAGGTACTTAGATAGCACTTTCTGTGGGAAAGACAGGGATAGGAGGACGAACGTGTGTATGCCTGGTGCAGGTGTGAAGGCAGTGAATGAGGAGGTGCAGAAGAGGGTTGGGGGATGGAGAGGATGTAGTAGTTTTGCACGTAGGTGGGAACGATGTCAGAGCAGGTGGGTCGGAGGAGTTAGTGGCAAGATTTCGGGAAATGTTAGGCAAGATAAGGGAGAGTGGTGTGAGGTGTGTAGTGTCAGGAATCTTGCCTCGTGTGTATGTTAGCAGGGAATGGTTGTCTAGGGCCATTGGTGTGAATGATCGGATAAAAGGGATGTGTAAGGATGTGGGTGTCAGCTTTGTGGATGTATGGGATAGGTTCTATGGGCGAAGGGATTTGTATGCTAGGGATGGTGTGCATCTGAGTAGGAAGGGTGTGGATGTGCTGAGTGGATGTCTGGAGGGGAGTTGGGATGGAGTGTAGGGGGTGAGGTAGCAAATACATTCCAGAAGAAAGATGTTAGACATAAATTAGATAGGATAAACAGAGATAGTGAAAAGATTAGGAAAGATTTCCAGGTGCAAATAGGAGAGAATAAGATTAGGATTCCAAATAAGGAGACAGCATCTAGGAAGGTAGCAGGACTTAAATGTTTTTATGTAAATGCCAGGAGTCTTAGGAACAAGAAGGACGAGTTATCTAGTTATATAGTTGAGGAGGACTTAGATGTTGTATGTGTCACAGAGGCATGGGTAAATGAGGAAAAGTTTAGGAAAATAGGAAAGAATATGAAGTAGATGGATACATTATGTATTTACACCAGAGAATTGGTAGGATAGGTGGAGGAGTAGTTATTTATGTAAAAATCCTTCATTTCCAGTCAGGTTAATGGTATTAAGGTAGATAACAGAGTAGAGTCCTTATGGCTGGATGTTAGAGTAAACAAAAGTAAGGTTATTAGAGTAGGAGCTTTTTATAGACCACCTAACCAGTCAGCAGATGTAGACAACCTTATGGTAGATGAGATAAATAGGGGGTGTACTAGTCAGACAATTATTTTAGGGGATCTTAATCTTAAGTCAGTAAACTGGGAGAGGATGGTAGGAGATGCTAGTGAAAATAAGTTTATGGAAAGTTTTCAGGATAACTATTTAGTGCAGATGGTAGATAAACCTACTAGGGGGAGGAAGGTTTTAGACATAGTACTAACAAATATTGAGCATTGTTTAAAGGAAGTTGAGATAGGAGAGACTTTAGCAAACAGTGACCATCATATAATTAGATTTACCATTAATTCCAGTAGGGATAATATAGTGAATAAGACTAGAGTCCCAAACTATCAGAAAGGCAATTATGGTAGGTTACGTCAGTTATTAGGAGAAGTAAACTGGGAAGATAGTTTTTGAAATAAAACTGCACAGGAGATGTGGGTTATTTTTAAGGTTGTAATAAAGGGTATAGTGATGCAGTGTATCCCTTACAAAGATATAAGGCAGAGAAACAGGAAGCCATTATGGTGGACTCACGAGATAGGCAGACAGATCAGAGAGAAGAAGAGGGCATATAGAGAGTTGCAGAAAAGTGGGGAAGATGTAGATTTGTTTAGGTACAGACTGGTCAGGGATGATTTGAGTAAGGTTATAAAAAAAAGTAAAAGGCAAGCAGAGATAAAACTAGCTAGAGCTGGGAGTAAAGATCCCAAAAAATTATATAGTCATTACAAGGTCAGTGATAAAAGAAATAAGGATAGGATTGGACCACTCAGAAAAGATGGTGTAGTAGTGGATCAAAATGAAGACATAGTAGAATTATTGAATGAACAATTTTCTTCAGTATTTACTAGGGAAAGAATAGGAAATCCTGTTACAAACAGTGCGACGAGTAGTTTAAGAGCTTTAGAAAATATTGATATAAAACCGGGAATTATTAGGAAATTTATTCTTGAACTAGACGATAGGAAAGCTAGTGGTCCTGATGAGCTACATGCCAGAGTACTTAGGGAAGGTGTAGACCGTATTTCTGAAGCACTTAAGTTAATCTTTGAAAGATCACTTAGGTTTGCTGAGATACCTCAGGACTGGAAATTAGCTAATGTTACACCAATATTTAAAAAAAGGTAGGAAGGATGACGCAAATAATTATAGACCGATCAGTTTAACTAGTATAGTATGTAAGATACTAGAGAAAATCATTAAGGGTAGTATTTGGGAGCATTTAAATGAGAATAGATTAATTAGAGATACCCAAACTGGCTTTAGATCAGGGAGGTCCTGTCTTACAAATTTGCTCGATATCTTAGAATATATTACCAAGGAGTTAGATGATGGAAATAGCATAGATGTTATATATCTAGATTTTAGCAAGGCGTTTGATAAGGTACCGCATAGGAGGCTAGTGTACAAATTGAGACTATATGGGATAGGGGATAGGTTAGTTGATTGGATTAGTGAATGGCTTTCTGATAGGAAACAGAGAGTAGTATTAAATGGGGCAATGTCTGAGTGGAAGGAAGTGGTTAGTGGGGTACCCCAAGGATCAGTGCTAGGACCTCTTCTTTTCTTGGTGTACATTAACGATTTAGATATAGGAATTAGTAACAAAGTATCAAAGTTTGCAGATGATACTAAGATAGCATGTGCAGTACAGGGTGAAAAGGACAATTACAGAATACAACAAGACCTGGACAGGCTGATAGCATGGGCAGACAGGTGGCAGATGGAGTTTAATTCTAAAAAGTGTCAGGTTATGCATTTAGGTAAAGACAACACGAACTTTAGCTATGAGATGGAGGGATGTTGGCTGAGACAGTAGAGGAGGGAAAGGATTTAGGAGTAGTAATAGACAGGACTATGAAATTTTCAAAGCAATGTTTAGAAGCAAGAAATAGGGCAAATAGGATCCTGGATTTTATAAATAGAAATGTTAGTTATAAAAGTAAGGAAGTGGTGCGTAGCTTATATAATTCCTATGTTAGGCCTCATTTAGAGTATTGCATACAGGCCTGGTCACCCCATTATAGGCAGGATATCAACATGTTAGAAGCAGTTCAGAGAAGAGCAACTAGGATGATACCACTATTAAAGCACCTGGAGTATAGAGATAGATTAAAGGAATTAAACATGTTTTCATTTGAGAGATGTATAAGAGGGAATAAGATAGAGTTATTTAAAATGTTCTCAGATACAAACTACATAGATGTGAGATCTTTCTTTACCTTAGAGGAGGGAAGTAGGACTAGAAATCATGGCAGGAAGATTAGAAAGCAAGGATGCAGGTTAGATATAAGAAAATATTTCTTTAGTCATAGGGTGGTAGACTTCTGGAATGCATTGCCAGAGAGGGTTGTAAATAGCACTAGTTTGACAATGTTTAAAAACAGATTAGATAAGCACTTAAATTTATTAGATTTATAATTATGTATAGCGCTGCATGATAGTTTTTATAAGAAATTTACTATAGTTAAACAAGACATGATCCCCATGTATGGGGATCACAGATTGTAGAGGAATTCGCTGCAGGACTTAGACCTGTTAATGGGCCAAATATTTAGAATTAGTATATAATGTATTGTGTACTTGTAAGTGTATCTTTAAGTACTGATGACGAGTGCTGTGCGACTGATACAGGATAACCTAGATGGGCCCTGGTGGCCCTTTGTTATTCTATTATTTATGTTATATGTTATGTTATGATAGAGAGGGTAAAGGTGGAGGAGGAGTTATGATTATGACGAAGAAGGAGATAAATGTGGATAAGGTTTGGTATGGGAAGAACAATGCAGAAGTGATAAGCATAAGGTTAAAAAGTGATGGAAAAGAATTAATAATCATGGTGACCTATGAACCTCCTAAAACAAATTCTTGGACATTAAGGGAATACGACAATATGATCAAGGATACTTTACAGAGTTTGGAAAGTGTATTATCTGGAAAAAGAAAGGTGATACTAGTAGGAGATTTTAATTGTAAGGAAGTGGATTGGGAAAATCTAGTAAGTGGTGTTGGAGAGGAAGCATGGGAGAGAGATTCTTAATCTAATGATGGAAAATATGATGGAACAGAGGGTGAAAGAAAATACTAGATATAGAGGAGATGATGAACCGGCTAGACTGGATTTGGTGTTAACAGAGAAGTGTACCTATGTGGAGATATACAATATAAATGTCCATTGGGAAGAGTGATTCATGTGGATCATGTGACAGGCATAGATGAATGATCATGTGATAGCAACACATGGAAATGCAGATGGAAGCAGATGGCAATAACACAGCGAAGGAGAGATGAGACATACAGGAGTGGTAGATTGAATTATAGAAAGATGGACACAGAAAGTTTGAAAAATTATTTCAGAAAATTAGATTGGGAGGAGATGTTACAAATCAGAGAAGTGCAAAAAAATATGAGATTTTTATGAAATATTATAAAGAAGGAGTTATGAAATTTGTACCAAAGTATAAACCGAGAGAGGAAGGAAGAAAGGATTGGTTTAATGCAACTTGTGTTAAGGCTAAGGAAAAGAGATGTGGCTTGGAAAAGATGGAAAAGAGCAGGAATATACTAAATAAGGAGAATTATAGAGTGGCAAGAAATGAGTATGTGAGGGTAAGGAGGAGGAAGAAAGAAAATTTGAAAAGATATTGTAGACAAGAGTAAGGAACATCCAAAATTGTTTTACAGGTTCATAAATGGTAAACTTAAAAGAGAGAGTCCATTGAAAGATTAAAAGGAGAGCAAGGGATAGTAGATGACCCTAAGAATATAGCGGAATTGCTAAATAATAGGTTTCAACAAGTATTTACTAAAGAAACAATGTTTGTAAAGCCTCAGAATGTACAAGGAAATGTGCACATGGATGACATTAAGATACCTAAAAGGAGTTATATAAAATGTTGGAGGAACTTAAAGATGATAAAGCGATGGGACCAGATGAAGTTTCAGGAAAATTATTGAAGGAATGTAGAGAAGAATTGATTGATCCATTATATGATATTATAAGGTGCTCATTAGAAACAGGGAAGTACCAGTAGAGTGGAAAAGAGCTGAAGTGGTGCCCATTTATAAGGGAGGCAGTAAGGAAGAGCCTCTTAACTATAGACCTGTGTCTCTAACAAGTGTGGTCGGTAAGATTTGTGAGAGGGTGATAAAGAAATATTGGATACGGTTCCTGGAGGATCATAAGTTATTATCGGATCATCAATTTGGCTTTAGGAAAGGGAGGTCATGTGTAACAAATCTACTGAGCTTTTATTCAAGAGTGGTTGACAAAATACAAGAGAGAGAGGGATGGATGGACTGTGTATATTTGGATTTAAAAAAAGCTTTTGACAAGGTACCTCACATGAGACTGCTATGGAAATTAGAGATTTATGGAGGACTGAAAGGAAAAGTGTTAAAGTGGATGGAAAACTACTTGAGATGGAGGGAGATGAGAACGGTAATAAGGGATGCAAAGTCGGACTGGTTGGTGGTGGAGAGTGGAGTCCCACAAGGCTCAGTGCTGGCACCAATACTTTTCCTTGTCTATATTAATGATATGCCAGAGGAGTAAACAGTTATATTAATTTGTTTGCGGATGATGCGAAGTTGTGTAGGTGTGTGAAGAGTGAAGAAGATTGTGAAATTTTACAGGCAGATCTGGATAAGATTTGGGAGTGGAGCAAGAGGTGGGAGATGGAATTTAATCTGAGCAAAAGTCATGTGATGGAGATGGGGAAGAGTGGAAGACGGCCAAGAGGGTCATATAAGATGGGTGAAGAAGTAGTGTTGAAAAAGGTGGAAAAGGAAAAGGATTTGGGAGTGATAATACAAGACCATGGGCAGTTTGAGGCTCATATTGATAAGATGTTTGGAGAAACATATAATTTGATAGAAATATTGGATTAGCCTTTCATTATATGGATAAAGATATGATGAAGAAATTAATTAGTACGGTAATTAGACCAAGATTGGAATATGCTGGAGTGGTTTGGTCCCCTTATAAAAAGAAGCATATAAGGAAGTTGGAGAGATTGCAGAGAATGGCAACAAAAATGGTTCCGGAATTGGCAGAAATGACCTATGAGGAGAGATTAAAAGAAATGAATTTGCTTACCTTGGAACAAAGAAGAGAAAGAGGGGATTTAATACAGGTTTATAAACTGTTGAACGGTTTGGATGAAGTGGATAATGAGCAAATGATGTTGAGAGAGGAAAATTTAAATAGAACTACGAGATCGCATAGTAAAAAGATAGCCAAGGGAATATGCTTGAAGGATGTGAAGAAATATAGTTTCCCACAGAGATGTGTGGAGGTGTGGAATGTTTGAGTGAGGAGGTGGTGTCAGCGAGGAGTGTGCATAGTTTTAAAGGAAAGTTGGATGTGTGTAGATATGGAGATGGGGCACACAGTATGATACCCAGGTCTTGTAAAATTACAACATATATATATATATATATATATATATATATATATATATATATATATATATATATATATATATATATATATATATATATATATATATATATATATATATATATATATATATATATATATATATATATATATATATATATATATATATATATATATATATATATATATATATATATATATATATATATATATATATATATATATATATATATATATATATATATATATATATATATATATATATATATATATATATATATATATATATATATATATATATATATATATATATATATATAGAGAGAGAGAGAGAGAGAGAGAGAGAGAGAGATGGTGTAGAAAACGGCCCAGCTTGGTACCACTCAGCTCCCAGCCCGGACCATACAGTGCACCCGATGTGTCACTAGTTCCCCGCGCTTTTCAAAGCCTACGAAGTTTTGTAGGCCTATTTCTTGCTCTATTTATTTATTTACAGATTCAAAACTTCGGTATTACTGTATTTTGGATGTTTGCCATTCATGGCATATAATTCAAAATATATTTTTTCTGACATGGGAATGTTTAGATTTTAGGCGCACCAAAGCATTCAGCAGTTAGGAATTAGCATTTTAAGGGTTAAGGCAAGATGACTACTGGAGTAGAACCGTGCAACGCATCTGTGAATGAGCAGCAGCAATATCCTGAACAAACAGGAGTCCTACATATTCCAGCAGAAGAGAAAGTAATTTTATTCATGTTTGCAGATGAGAAAGCTGTCAGAAGGGTGGAAGCAGAAGGAAAAACAAGTCACAGAAGATGCAATAGAGACAAAATCAGAGAAGCTTCCTGGCATGCTTGTCATGAGAAGACAAGCACTTAAATGTGTTTACAAATTTATGGATGAAGATGCAATTACAACGCTTCATGCAAAACTTAAGACAAAGGAAGACGACATTCCTGGGCATGGCTATGTCAAGAATGTACAGGAATCATGGGAGATAATCGTGAAGTGGTCGAGTGCGAGTCACGTTATGAATGATACCACAATGCCTGCCTTAGAACAACACAAGATTATAAGTCCTCATGGAGTTGTCTTAAGTGTAATCCATCATCCTATTGTTAGTATTTATTTATTTATTTATCTATTTACTTTTGTTCTTATCTTAATCTTTGTGCCACGATGTTTGTTCCGCGGCGATTTCTTCTCGACCATGAACTTCCTGTAGTACACTTTAACATGGTTAGGTACATGGTTAGTACATTTCTATGTATACTTTCCTTTTGTGCCGCGAGGACACGGCAGGTATGTGACTGGGCATTGTTAGGGTATGAATTGTATAGCTACATAATAATTTTCCCTTGTTTCTACACATAGCCATGAGAGTGGGTCTGATGTTAGCAAGAAGTTCCTATTCCTATTCCTTTTTCCTTTGCAAGCACTTTCAAAGAGAACTTGCTGAGTACGAGTCGGTCACAGTGTCAGTGAGTTTGCTAACGATGGTGCTTCAGAAGCAGACTGCTGTAGTTAGTTGGAGTCTGGCTGCCTCACGAGTGGCTGTTATGCTCCTCAGCAATTGCCAGGGAGCTGTGGACTGGTGTGTGTGCAGACCAAGGATTCTAGGGAGGATATACGGGTTCAATGGGCAGGCTGGAGGAATTGATTAGGGAACCTTGCTTCTAATGGCGCGCGGGTCGCAGGTAGTAAGGGGGTGAGGGATGGGAGGGTCCATCAGCGGGGGAGGATGAGCGCCGTTACAAGATTCAAACTGTCAGTCAGTCACGGGAAGGAGCGCAAGGCACATCAACCGCCTGGGCCACACCACGCTCAGTGCTCACTTGCATCGCCTACGTCTGTCTTGTGACCTCTTCTGCCCTTGGTGTAGGACTACCCTGAGGCCATGGAACATTTACTGCTTCAGTGCCCACGCCTCCTCTCTCAACATACTGCATTACGCTCCCGGCTCTCCATCCTGGCCATCACAATACTCAACCTGCCCAGTCTACTGGCGGACTCAGGCGTCCACCTCTCCTGGCAACCTGCTATCCTTCGCCTTACTTGTGCTTTCTTGAGGAGGACTACCTAGCTAACACGCCTGTGATATCCACACAGGACTACCCCAGGGCTCATAAGGATCCATAGATTTTCGTGGCCTCTTTTGAATCCTTATGAGCCCTCGGGTAGTCCTGTGTGGGTATCACAGGCATGGTAGCTGGCCGGTCTTCCTCAAAAAGGCACAAGTAAGGCGAAGGACAGCAGGTTGCCAGGAGGGGTGGACGCCTGAGGCTGCCAAGAGGGTGGGCAGGTCGAGTGTTGTGATGGCCAGGATGGAGAGCCGGGAGCGTAATGCAGTATGTTGAGAGAGGAAGCATGGGCATTGAAGCAAGAAATGTTCCATGGCCTCAGGGGTAGTCCTACACCAAGGGCAGAAATGGTCACGAGACAGTTGACGTATCCGATGCAAGTAAGGAGTATGGTGTGGCCCAGGCGGAGGCGGGCAGAAAATGCATTTATATATATATATATATATATATATATATATATATATATATATATATATATATATATAAACATGTTTTATTTGCCTTATAAGTTCATAACCACGAGAGAATGCAGGGAAAAATAGGGGATTGGGGAGAAAGCATGGGAGAAATTTTAAGTTACTCCTAACAACATTTTCTATGAAAGTACTCGCTTCCAACAGATGGCAGCACTGTCGCTGTCCTCCAAACTTTAACCCACACCAAAATTTCCTCTCTGTATATTCCTTGGTGCAGACTGTCTTGTGTAGTTACCTGTACTTTAAATACAGTGAAAAACTAAATGGAGTTTCTGTGTCAGCCCCGAAAAACTGTGAAAGATAGTGATGTTTAGTGCTCAGTGCCCCTTCATTTAGAACACTAACACCTTACCTAAACACTGACCTTGGCCCGGATTTCCAGCAGAAGCTGCACCGCGTCCTGGAGTGTCGCAGTCACGCCAGCCTGTGATGTGGGGCCTGCACCCGCAGCCCCTACTACAGTAGCATAATTAGGGGCAGTATTGGGTGGCACAGAGACAGGTGACTGTGTGGCAGGTACGGGAGGTTGAGCCTCCCCAGACTGGGCTAGGGCAGCTGCACCAGGCATGGGCAGAAATACTGATGGCTGGGCGGCTAGCAGAGGTAGAGTAGGGAAGTTGGACCAGGATAGGGCACCATTTGTCCAAGCATTGTGTTGTAGAGATGGGGCTGGCTGGAAAACCACTCTGGAGGGGCCGACAGTGGTACTGGGGGTCTGTGGCTCTCTGACAGGCCTGGGCCTGACAGGGCAGCGGCGCAAAGAGGAGTTGTGATCGCCCCCACAGTTTCAACACAGTGGGATGTCTGTGGTGCCAGCACATATCTTCTCCAGGCAGAGGAAAGAAGGATGACCACAGAACAGTACCTGCAGCAAGACGCCAACTTATACTTCTAGCTCTGATGCCCGAACTGACAGCAGTGGCCGCACAAGTCAGGCTCAGGGGTGTACAGGCCCACATGGAAGCGGCCCAGGCCGAGGAGGTGGACCGAGCTGGGCGCAGCCCCTTCAACGAGGCCCAGGATGCGGGTGTTGACCCTTTGTCTGGTCAAGTCAAGTGAGGTCATGCAGTCAGCGGCAGAAAGACGAAGCTAGCTTCTACGCTCCACCATCAGGAAGTAAGCTTTGAAAATATGGTCTCCAGGTGTAGAGATGTTAGAATTGGTGAGGGAAAAAGAACACATCTGGGACCCCAGAAATGAATTATACAGTAAAATAAAGCTTGCACAAATTGTCATTTGACGAAATAGTTGCCACTCTAAGAACAGTTTTCCTCAATGCAGGGTATTGTTGGAGGTGAGGATTGAAGACTTGTCAGGATTTTGTTTGATTGCAATTGTGCATAGTCTTCTTAAGATTAATGTGTGGTAGACACTCCTTTCTTTCCTTCTACTTAGCCAGGGACATCCAGGATGGCAGGCCTCGTCGTCCATGTGGTGGTGTGGTATGCTGCCATGAAGGGCTCCTTTGCTAACACAGGCACTGCATGACGGATTGCTGCACACTATCAAGGGATTCATTGCCGCTGGACTTATGCTACCGACCTTATGATTCTGAACTGCCAGCAGATGTTTGCTGCTTACCAGAGATGTTGGGAACTCAGTCCAGCAAACACAGAGTCACAGGATGCCATGGTTACCGTGGCTCAACACCTCACGGATCTGTGGCAGCAGGAAAGGAAGAAGTACTGGGTGTCCATCCTGGACCAGGTGCACAGGACCCGGTCCTTCCGGGATGTGTGGTACCATGTCAACAGCATCTGGACCAAGTTCAGGCAACAGGTGTGTGACCCTGATCCTGCAGGCAGGGCACAAGAACTCGTCCTGCAGTGGAAGGAAGCTTCATCCTTCTCTGGCCTTCCTACGGAACACCAGGAGGCGCTCAATCAGCAATGACTTCAAAGGATGGAGTTGATTCGCCACAGTGTTTCTCTGCTGGATGACACCTGTGTGCCTATCACACATGACGAACTTCTCTTGGCAGTCAAATTGGGCAAGTCAACGGCTCCTGGCAAGGATGGCATCACTTATGATATCCTCAATGCCCTCTGGAGGTAAAGGTAGACAACCATATCTTGGACTTACCTAACATGTCTCTCACCGCAGGCAAGCTTCTCCACTCCTGGGGAACAGCCATCATCCCAATCCCCAAAGGTGATGGTACCTTTCTCCCTATTTCTCTCACCGGCTGTCTGTGTAAGATAATGGAAAGGATAATATTGAACAGGCTTATATAGAAGGTGGGTCATGTACTCTCTGGCAATATACATGTCTTCCTAAAAGGTCACTCTACAAGTCATTGTTTTGTTGAGTGTCTTATGAATAAGGATGCTACCTGCAGAGCTTTCGTTGATCTAAAGGGTGCCTTCGACAGGGTCAACAAAGATGTTATTATGGAGGAACTCATTCTCAAAGGTGTCAAAGGCATATTATTAGGATGGACCAGGGACTATTTGTACAATAGAACAGCACAGGTTTGGTTTCAAGGTGCAGTTTCCTTTGAGGAAGTCTTTGAGCTTGGAACACCACAGGGTGGAATCCTTAGTCCAATGCTTTCCAATGTTTTAATAGACAAAATTGTGCGTTGTTCCTTCCCGCAGGGCACCCAGGTCTTCATCTATATTGATGACATACTCCTCCAATGCCCCACACCCAAGATTCTCCAGTTAGCTTTGTCACAACCAGCAGCGTTGGGTGTCCAAACGGAACTAGTGATTAATGAATGTAAAACAAAATTTCAAGCTAAAGGGAAGGTCTCTTGACCGCCCACTGTAAATAATGTTCCCATCCCTAAAGTTAATACATACAAGTACCTGGGTGTTCAGATGAGCTTCAGGAAGTCTCTTCAAGCCGTCCACTATGTTCAAGACCTCTGTCTGCCACGGCTAGCACCAGTTTGGCTGCTAGCAAACAGGGGCTTGGGGGGGACTAGCATTCCAGTCCTAAGAATGTTCTATATATATGTCATATGGTCCCTAATTGATTATGCCGCCCCTGTTCTAATACAGTTTAGTGCCACCAAGCTCCGTCCCCTGAAAGAAGCCAGAATGAATCTATGCAGATAATCTTGGGATGCACGGATTGCAGTCCTCAGAGCTGAACTGCTGAGTATTTTGTGTAGGGTGCAGGAAATTACTTGTCGCACAGTTGGTTGGATGCTATGCACAGGCTCTGACTTTCTAAAGGAATCACTGACCCCCCTGTATCATGATCCTTGGACTCCTACAACATCATACCTCAGGAAGATCTTGGTAGTACTGACAAGTGTAGGTGTAGCCAAGGCCTGTATTAACGTTGTTATGTCACTGCTACAACTCGCCTGGAGCCCTCACCATGTCAGTGTTGATATTCACTCTCTGCATCAGCCCAAGAGGGACTGGCTCCCTCATGTGCTGCAAGACATGTTCATGACTAAATTGTCCAAGTTAATTGTCTAGTTAATAAGTGTCTTGATCTCATCCACGCCCAAGAAGGTGCTGGTGCCACGGTCCATTTCACCTGAATACCCTTTCATGTGAGTATCCCGCTAAATGAAAAGGCAGACCGCCTTGCTCATTGTGCCCTCCAAGAAGACCCTGGCACTGAGTACACTCTGGGTTATGTTAAGAGTAGCATTAAGGACTTTGTACATAGGCTATTTGTTATGTTTGTAGCACACTGCTCCACTCTACATACCTGCAACACACATGCCTAGTAGTCTATTATACGGTGACCAGCTACTATCCCATCCTCGTTGCAGTGCTGCGGGGAGGGAAGTCAAAGACGTGTAGCTCCTCATACACTTTATTTAAAGGAAAAGCTACATTTCTGCCTTGCGTCTTCTTGAGGCATCTCTCGAAGGTATAAGTACCACAATAATACATATAAAGTATGAGATCCTATGAACACTGTGTATAAAAGTACAAAAGGTATTGGATTCCTTTTTAAGGAATTGGATCACTGTTATATTACAGTCTGCGTATGAAAGAAAACAAACTTTTAATGTATAACATAAGTAAACAAAGAACTGACCCGTAATATTCTTAATCTAATACAACATTTCCTTCCCCCTGTAAAAAAAAAGGAAGAAAATCTTACAAGTCTAAGCGCTCGGGAGGAACTCCTCTGGTTTCTCGATCTGGAAGAACTCTCCTATTCCCTCTTTCTGGAGAAGCTGAATGAACACTACAATCATTAGATGATACATCTATTTCTCTACTTTCCAAAGACACAGGTTCTACATCTCTCAGATCTCCATTTGTTTCTTGAGCTGGAGTTGTGTAAGGTTTCAGTTTGTCAATGTGACGTTTTGATACTTGTCCGCCCACATTTACATTATAATGCATTCCTCCTAGGTCTTTTACAACTTCACTTGGAACCCATTTAACATCTGTGTTGTATGAACGAACCATTACTGGTGTAGATGGTTTGAACTCATTCACAGTTTGGTGTTTGGTTACTTGTTGCCATTCACGATTATTTTGTTGCAAGTAGAAGTCTGGTTTAAGCAAATCTAGTTTATTTCTGACTCTTCTACCCATAAGTAACTGTGAAGGAGTTTGTCCAGTAACACAGTGTTTAGAAGTTCTATATGATAACAGGAACTTACTAATATGAGTAATGACATTTGCAAATGTTGCACCTCTACATTTCATGTTATGTTTGAAGGTTTGAACAAAACGTTCTGCTTCACCATTAGTAGCGGGATGGTAAGGTGCTGACTTATTATGCTCTATTCCATTAACTTTTAGAAATTCTGAAAATTCAGTTGAGCAAAACTGTGGACCATTGTCTGTCACAATGCGAACTGGAAGTCCATGTGTAGCAAAGACTGGCATTAAGACCTTTATGGTAGCTTGTGAGGTAGTTGAACTCATAGGTATTACCTCTGGCCGTTTACTGAATGCATCTACTATTATTAGAAATGAATTGCCAAGGAAGAGACCTGCAAAGTCTAAATGTAGTCTTTGCCAAGGTTGTCTAAGATATTCCCAAGGATGCATACGTGCTGGTATAGGATTGTTCTGGGAAGCTGAACAATTTGGGCACTGTTTTACACATGACTCTATCATGACATCAATTCCTGGCCACCACACGTATGTCCTTGCAATTGCCTTTGACTTTACAATACCATAGTGATCTCCATGTATTTCACTTAAAACTTGTTCCCTCAAACTATCTTGGATAACTACTCTGGCTCCTCTTAGGATACATCCTTGTTCTTCAGACAATTCTGACCATACTTTTAGATAAGGCTGAAACTCTGCCTGCTCTGGCACTGTTTTATAACCAGTGACCAAAAATTGTAAAATACGTGACAACACTGGGTCTTGTTTAGTGGCATTTCTTACCATTTTAGCTGTTACAGGTAAATTATGACTTTCTACCATAAGTACACTACCATCATGTTCTTCCGGAGCCTTTTCCACTGGCAAACGAGATAAAGCATTGGCATTTCCCATTTTCTTGGTAGAACAATACTCTATGTCATATGAGTAGGCAGCTAGTTTGATTGCCCACCTTTGCAGTTTAGCAGCTACTAAAGTTGGTAAACCTGCCTTTTCACCCAGTATTGCAAGAAGTGGTTTATGGTCAATAACTAATGTAAATTTTGCCTTTCCATATAGGTACATGTGGAACTTGGTTATACATCATACATTAGAGCTAATCCTTCTTTCTCTATCTGGGAGTAATTTTTCTCAGCCTGATATAGCGAGAAGCAAATGCAATTGGTCTTTCTGACTCGTCTGGCATTACATGTGCAATTACTGCTCCCAAGCCATGTGATGAGGCATCACATACAAGTTTTACAGGTAAATTTGGCTGATAATGAGTGAGAAATCTAGATGAAGTAATCTCATCCTTTATGTGGTTAATTGCACTAGTGCACTCATCTGTTCAGTTCCATTCAGTGTCTTGCTTCAGATGATTATAGAGAGGATGAGCCGTAGTTGCTAAGTTTGGTATGAATTTGTTGTAGAAAGTAACTAATCCAAGAAAAGATCTTAATTCATCAACATTTTCTGGTGTTTTAGCATCTCTAATAGCCCTTACTTTTCCAGATGTTTTGTGAATGCCATGTTCATCCACTCTAAATCCCAAGTACTCTACCCAAGGTACTGCAAACTGACATTTGTCTTTACGGATCCTTAATCCGGTTTTGCGCAAAGTCTCAAAAACTACTTTCAATCGTTCTAAATGTTGGGTTTGATCCTTTCCAGCTACCAGGATGTCATCTACAAAACAAAATATACTTGGCTTGCCTATGAACAACTTGTCCATTGTCTGTTGTCATAGCGCTGGGCTGCTTGCTACACCGTAGGGTAATCTTTTGGGTCAGTACAGACCTAGATGTGTACTAAGAGTGCACATTTCTTGGGAAACTTCGTCCATTTGAAGCTGTTGAAATGCCTGTCTTAAATCAAGTTTTGAGAAAATTTTGCAACCTCCCAGAGCAGCAAACATGTTATCAGGTTTTGGAAGAGGGTGTTGTGCTACTTGTAATTGTGGATTAACTGTAACTTTATAATCTCCACAAAGTCTAATGCCTCCATCATTTTTCACTACTGGGACAATGGGAGTGCCCCAATCTGAATAAGTGACTTTTTCCCAAGATCCATTATTCACAAGTCTTTTAATTTCTTGCTCAACCAATGGCTTTAACGGCAAAGGAATCTGTCTTGGGGGATGAAATTTTGGTTAGGCATTAGTTTGTAATTTCAAACTAGCACATGCATTTTTGACAGTCCCTATTCCATCTTGGAACACTTCTTTACTCTGTTCAAGTACTTGACTTAAATCTTCTTCCAACAACCTTGATTTGACACTACATATATTTGACCAATCAAGTGGATTATGCTGAAGCCAATTTAAACCAAAAAGACTCCTTTCTTGTCCTTCCACTACTATAACTGGCAAATTTTTGTATTCTTTCTGGTCATAACCAACATCTACATCCATAACACCAACAACTTTTATATTATTACCACTATAGTCTAAGAGCTGAACTTTAGAAGGTGTAATTTTCACATTTGGAATAGACCTAGCCAGATTCTCAGACACTAGAGTGACATCAGCGGCTGTGTCTAGCTGCATATTTACAGGCTTGCCATTCAGTGTAATATTAAGCATAATCCTTGGTTGAGAACTTACTGAGTCAACTCTGAAAGCCCAATGTAAATCATTGTCAGGAGGAAGAGGAGGGATTCCTTGATATTCAGAGTAGTAGTTGCTGCTACTAATGATTTTGCTCTTACCAAAATTAAGGACATAGTTAATTCACTTCTGGATACTACCCCTACTCTTACAAACATTCACTGTATTAACAGAGATAGAGGTCTCTATAGAGTAACCTTGTCAGACGATGACCTCCGCAAACAGCTACTAAGTGTCTGCAAAGATCTGAGGAATAATCCCTCTCACCATGGAGTTTATATTAAGCATGACTTGACCTACAAACAACGTAAAGACTTGTATGAAAAGCATCAGCGTCTCCGCTCTGCCAATGTGTCTGATCAGCAATCTAATTCATATACTCTGTCCCAGTCTCAGCCTAGTTCCTCTAATGATCCTCATGTCACTGCTGGCATCAATGTCCCTTTACTCAACTAAATACTGGCTTGTGCAATGTAAATAATTTGTCAAACAAAATACCTTATGTACACAATTTTGTAACTTGCAATAATGTACATATTTTGGGAATAACTGAGACTTGGTTAACCAGTTCTATTTTTGACTCAACAGTCTCTATTTCTAATTATAACTTATTTAGAAATGACACTCCTGGTGACGTTCACAAGCATGGTGTATGTCTGTATATACATAACAGTATTACATGTCTTCACATGGACAATGTTATACCCATTGTTTGCTCTGTTCACCTTACAGAATATAATATATATATTCTAGTCATCTACAGGCCTCCTTCTTATTCTCTTCAAGATAATATTATCTTAGTCAACTTCAAAATTTTTGTTTGGGCAAGGAAACTTTTAATTGGTGATTTCAATCTTCCTACACTTACCTGGATGTTCGGCCGTGCTACTCATACCTACCCTTCATCTACTAACTCACTTTATCTTGATTGTTTTGTATCTCTGGGACTTACTCAGTGGATTGAGGAACCTACTAATATTAAGGGAAATAACACCTTAAATCTTTTCCTCACTTCTGAATTGGATCGAGTGCTATCCACTAATGTGCTTCCACCTTTCCCTAACTGTGATCATTGTGCAATCCTTTGCTGCTACGTTTTTCAGTTTAATGGTCATCCTACTCGGGAACGTTCTTCTTCATGTTTTTGGCCCAAAGCTAACTTTAAGAAAATAAATGAGTATCTTTCCTCAATTGATTGGGACTTTGAGTTTACAGACTTGTCTATTAATGAAACATATAATAGTTTTCTAACCATAATCTCTTCCTTAGGCAAATTTTATGCCCCTATTTGTCGCACAAATAAAAGTAACAATGTTTCCCATAAGCCTTGGGAACACAAACCTCCTAAAGATCTCATTACCTTTAGGAGTCAAGCCTGGAGTAACTACAAAGAGTTGAGAGCACTTCATGGTAGAAACTCACAAATTGCTTCTGATGCCCTTCATGTTTTTCTTGACATTAACTTCAATTACAGAAATTATGCCACCCAAAGACAAATTGCTTATGAGAACCAAATTCTTTCTAACTTTTCTACCAATCCCAAACCATTTCACTCTTATATACGGAGTAGGAAAGTGGGTTGTCCATCAGTTGGGCCTCTTTCTGGTCCTGATGGCTTTACATCCAACTCAAATGAAATGGCCTGTATAATGGGTTTAGCTTTTGCTTCAGTGTTCACTACTCCATCTGGTCTACCTCAATCTCCTCACCAGTTTTATGTAGGAACCATCCAGGAAATTCAGTTAACCATGTTAGACATTACGAAGGCCTTGAACAGTATTAATCCTACCTCAGCTATGGGACCTGACTCTATTCACCCGGCTCTGCTTAAGAAGTGTTCCAGCACCCTGGCCTACCCTCTGCATCTCCTCTTTAAAAAGTCATTACAATCAGGGAGGATTCCACTAGCCTGGCTAAATTCACACGTTGTACCCATTTTTAAGAAAGGAAAAAAAATGTGATCCCCTTAATTACAGGCCAATAAGTCTGACCTCCACACCATGCAAAATCTTGGAGAAGATCATTACTTCTAAGCTGTTTGAATGCCTAGAGGTCAATTCTATAGTTAGTCCTTATCAATTCGGGTTTCGGTCATGGAGGTCTGTTGAAGACCAGCTGTTGCTAACTTACAATGATATTACTTACTGGAATGGCAACATGGTTGATCTAATTCTTTTTTATTTTGCTAAAGCGTTCGATACTGTGAACCATCAAATACTCTTTAACAAACTTCAGTGCATTGGTGTAGAGAGTAAGGTCCTGACTTGGATTAAATCTTTCCTTACTAACAGATCCATGCAGGTCGTAGTAGTGGGCTCCTGTAGTCCCTCTTATCCTGTCACCAGTGGTGTCCCCCAAGGCTCTGTGCTGGGGCCTCTTCTTTTTCTAATATATATTAACTATATATCTGCTTACCTAAAATCAAATGTGAAAATATTTGCTGATGATCTAAAACTATATTTTCTAATCCGTTCTCAAAACGTGTCCTCTGCATTGGTTGATATATCAGTTGTTCAAAGAGACAATGCCACCCTCATAATAGTTGCTGAATCCTGGGATTTAAGAGTCAATGCTGCCAAGACTAAAGTCATAAGCTTTGGTGCCCACCTCCGTGATACCATTGATCTGGGTCCATATTCTTCTTATCATATAAATAACAAACCCCTTCACTTAAATTCCAGTGTTGTTGACCTTGGCATTATAGTTGATTCAACCCTGAGGTTCCATGATCATATCCAGTCAGTTGTTTCTAAAGCAGCAGGTTTGTCCAATAATCTACTAAAATCAACACTATGCCACTCCCCTCAGTTTATGGTTACCCTCCTCTTTTCTCATATTCGCCCACTTCTGGAGTTTGGATCTACCGTCTGGAATACGGGCTATAATACTGACTTAAAACTGCTCGAATCAGTTCAGTGACAGTGGACAAAAAGGATTCAAGGTTTTGAAAACAAGCCTTATGCTAAGCATCTTGCAGATTTGAATTTATACTCTGTCAAAAGGAGGCTGCTACGTGCAGACTTAATTAAATGTTGGAAGATTTTTCATAATCTCTCCCCAATCTCTCCTACCGACCTGTTCACCTTAGCCCCTTCTATTGGCACGAGAGGTCATTGCTACAAAATCCTTGTTCCTCATAGTCGTGATGCCAGACACAGATTCTTCTCCGTCAGAGTGGTGAAAGCTTGGAACTCCCTTCCTAACAATCTGGTTGTATCAGACTCTCTTGACAGCTTTAAGAAGGGTCTGTCTATCTTCTTGGTGACCTTCTCTTTGACTTCTGTGAAAACTGATCCTGACATTTGTTTTTGGCAATTAACACACTTTCTAGCCCTTTCTTACTGCCATGCTCCCCTTAGTATCTGTTTCTAGGGCTGGCGTGCTAGCCATGCGGGCTTCCCTCTGGAGCCCAACCAGGAAAGACCAGGAAAGACCCTTGTTATCCTGAGACTCACCCAGTTGCTCTGTCTCTGCATTTGACTCTTTGGGTTTTGAAGTAGCATATACTTTTTTCTTGGTCCTGCACATACTAGCAAAATGCCCTATCTTTTTACAAGATGAACATTGCTGGGACATTGCTGGACATTTATCTTTCTGCCATGGTGCATGATTTGTGTAGCCACATCTATAACATTTCCTATTTGTTGTAGTTTGTTTGTTACCTTGTGGTTGTGTAGGATGACTTGGTTTGTACTTAGAATTGGTAGTACTGACAGTGTTCTTTCCATCTACTTTGGTCCTGGTATTCTTTTTTATCTGATTCACAACAGATTTAGCAGGCTGGCTGCTATGGCTATTACCTTCAATTACCTTAGCTTGCCTGTCTGATGCTTCCATAGCTCTAGCTAGCAGTAACATTTTCTCTAGAGTTAAGTCTGTCTCCTGAAGAGCTTTTCTCCTTAACTGACTAGATGCACATTTCTCGATCAACTGATCTAGAATAGCATCCTTAGTGTCATGGAATTCACAGGTTTCTGCTAACTTCCTGAGTTGTGTGACAAAGCTATCTGTTGTTTCACATTCTTCTTGCCTGACCTGTCTGAACAATACACGTTCATACCTTATATTTGTCTTGGGTGTGAAGTGTTTGTCTAGGGCTGTTTGTACCTCCTCATAAGTTGTCAGGGGTGGTGGTAGTGTGCTGAATATTTCTTGTACCTCCGGACCTGCCACATGCAAGAGTAAGGCACGCCTCTGAAGTCCATTGGTAACTCCGATACCATCCAAGTAGAACTGGAACCGTGTCTTCCACTTCTTCCACCGGATAGCTACTGATGCCGGGTCCTCTAACAAGGAGAAGATCGGAGGCTGATCCATGTCTAGGGGCATCGTGTTGTCCTAAGTGGGTCGTCCGCTCGTCACCAGTTTTGTTATGTTTGTAGCACACTGCTCCACTCTACATACCTGCAACACACATACCTAGTACGTAGTGACTGGTTAGTGAGTCAGCCAGCCAGCCAGTGCTGGACAGATCGCAGTCCCAACAATATCAGCTATAGTTCATTTAACTGGAAATACATTACGCTAATTTTTTTACCACAAAGACTATGAAGTGTTAGAGAACCCCAGAATTTATTCAAAAGTGAGATTGAAGTAGAAAAAAGCAAAGAAACTTATAAATAACCTGAGACTTAACAAGATGGCTGCCCCTACTCCAGATGTAAACAAAGGCACACAAGGTAGGGAAGACCTATTCCCCTGCATCATATGCCAGCACCATTGTGATACTGGAATTAAGTGCAATAGTTGCAGTATGTGGAGCCACTACCTGTGCTCTGGAGTGCCTACACACTACATAATAATGCTAGTAAACTCAAACAGGAGGTACACATGCCAACCATGTGCCAGGATTAGCCACTCAGATTATGATCACCAGGCAGCAGACATTGAAGAATGCAAACAAAAGGAGTCAGCACAGATCTCAGGGACAAGGACACACAACACACAAACTGACAACACTCAGGCCAACATATATGAGGGTCAGGCCCTCAGGAACACAAACTGTATAGCAGACCTGGGAGACACACCAGAGGACATCAATCTCTCCCAGCTTTCTCCTGACCACACATCTGGGATATAAGAAAACTTGGAACCAAGTTCTAGGGAAAAAAGAACTGGCACAGCAAGGAGCCACCAAAACAGCCACACCAAGCACAGGCTCCACAGTGCAGCAAACCCCAGAGACCACCAAGCCTAAGCCAGTATGCAGGCACTACCGACATGGAAACTGCAAATATGGAACGAAAGGTAATGGGTGCCCTTTCTCACATCTTGGCCCAAGGTGTGCATGAAGTTTGTGAAACATGGCCTTGACAGTAAAACAGGATGCAACGAAGGACGACACTGTAAGGCTGTCCATCCTGTCATGTGCAGGTACCCCTTACATAAGAAAGTGTGCACAAAACTAGATTGCAAGTATCTCCACATTAAGGGAACCAAGAGGACCCAGCCTGCACAAGAAGTACCACAACAGCTAAACAGACATCATCCAGGGCCACACACCAGAGAGGAGTTGGCAGAAAACAACAACAGCCTGGCAACCAGAAGACAAATACAAAAAGAGAGAGGCACAACCACAGAAAATGAGACACTTGCTTTTTTAGGAGACAAGGTGGAGATGCTAGCATCACAACAGGACCAACTATAGAAAATGTTGGCCTGCCTTATGAACAAAATAGAAACCCCAGAACCCAGGGAAAAAAGATGCTGCAGCTCCCATTAATAAAATTACTAACAGCTAATATCAGGGGCTTATATCCAAGGTGCAACCAAAGCAAAGTATCACTACTACAAGAAATGGCCACCACAGACAAAATACCCCTGATTGCCCTAACTGAAACACACCTACACAAGGACATCACAGATGCTGAGATAAAGATGCAAAACTATAAACTTTTCTGCATCGACAGAAAGGGAAGAAGTCATGGTGGAGTAGCTATGTATATTGCAAACAGCCTTGCAGTAAATACAGAAATACTACAGAGTTACTCAAATGGAACAAATTAATTGCTGTCTCTGCATATCAAAACAGTCAACCTTGTGGTGACTGTAGTATACAGGCCGCCAAACACCACCCAACATCACTTCCAGGATATCATAGACAAAATTCACCACATTAGAAAACTTGCCAACCCCAGATGCTGAATTTATACTCCTTGGGGACTTCAACTTCCCCCATGTGAACTGGGAGTCACTAGAGGTAGGAGATGGAACCGCAGTAGAAAAACATCAAGCAAGACGACTAATCGCTCTTACAGAGACTAGATTCTTGACCCAATTAATTAATAAACCAACAAGAGGGTCCAATATCCTTGATCTAATCTTCAGCAACAATCATGCAATATTACACCAATATGAACTTTTACAAACCACAATGTCAGACCACAAATTATGTGAAGCCACTCTCACAGTGAATGCATTCATCAGCTCATCAACACAACAAGGATGCAAAACCCAAACAAGCATGGCCAAACTAAATTTTCACCACAAAAACATAAATTGGAATAATTTAAGAAGCAAGCTAAACATTGACTGGGAGGCAGTGCTAGCTGAGGAATGTGTAGAAAAAATGCTCTCAAATTTCACTACAAAATGTGAGGAAATATGCAGTGAATGTGTACCACTGAAAAGTAACCCCCAAAATAAACGACAGATACCAAGAGATAGACGCATCCTCATGAAAAAGAGACGCCTTTACAAAAACAAGCTGATGCAACATCCTCCACGTAAGATAGAACTCAAGTTGCAAGAGGCCCTCCAGGAAATAGAAAGTAGTTTGCTGAAGTCGCATGAGGAACAAAGGAAGAGAGAAGAACTACAGGCAGTGAGTAACATAAAGAACAACTCTAAATTCTTCTTTGCATATGCCAACAAGAAAAGTAAGAATGTTTCTACAGTAGGTCCACTGGAAAATGAGAAAGGAGACTTGGAGTATGACTCAATGAAAATGGCAAACATCCTAAAAACACAGTATGAGAGTGTCTTACAGTGTCCCAATCCCAAACAAAGTCGTGCAAGACCCAACAGCTTTCTTTCACATACAGGCAACTACCACACAGGCACCACAACTGACAAGCATTGAGGCAGAAACTGGTGAAATAATTGAAGCCATTGATGACATAAGCTCAGACTCAGCATCCGGCCCAGATGGTTTTAGTGCACAACTCTTAAAGACCTGTAAACAGGAGCTGGCACTACCTCTAACAATGATAGCTAACAAGTCCCTTGAAATGGGCATTATTCCCCAAACTCTAAAGGAAGGAATAGTGACCCCAATTCACAAAGGAGGCAACAAAGGAGTAGCCAAAAACTGTGGTACTGACCTCCCACATCATCAAAATTATTGAATGAGTAGTCAGAAAACATTTAACCACCCATCTTGAAAATATTAATGCCTTCAATGACGGCCAACATGGCTTTAGAAGGGGCCGGTCCTGCTTGTCCCAGTTACTCGCTCATCAAGAAGCCTTGCTAGAAATCATTTGCAAAGGCAATAATGTAGATACTATTTACCTGGACTTTGCCAAGGCATTTGACAAAGTGGATCATGGCCTCCTCCTGCACAAACTAAGGAGTCTTGGCATCACAGCAAACCTTGGAAAGTGGTTCTACAACTTCCTAACAAGCAGAACGCAAAGAATATCAGTGCAGGGACACCTCTCAGATCCGAGCGAGGTGAGAAGCGGCGTTCCACAGGGATCAGTGCTGGGACCTCTGCTATTCCTAATCATGATTGGGGACATAGACAGTGAACTCCAGCACTCCCAGGTCACATCATTTGCTGATGACACTAAGATAAAATGTAAGATTGCAGTGGAGGAGGATGTGGCCCTCCTGCAAGAAGATCTTGATTAACTACTGGACTGGGCCGAGACAAATAACATGAAAATAAACAGTGAGAAATTTGAGTTGATGAGATACGGCCCTCTGAAAGACATAAAGCAAGGCACCCAGACCTACCAGCAGATCATCACACCAACACAACATGTACGTGACCTGGGAGTTACCATGAGTGCGGATGGGATGTTCTCACAGCACATTACTAACATCACCAACACAGCTAGACAACTGACCGGATGGATCCTCAGGACCTTCCACACCTGGGAAAGGACCTGTATGATAACATTATGGAAGGCCCTGGTCCTACCCAGGCTAGAATACTGCTGCCAGCTATGATCCCCACATAAGACAGGAGACATTATAAGGTTGGAAGCCCTACAGAGAACCTTTACCAGCAAGATCTGGGGCCTGCAGCACATGGGATACTGGGAGTGGCTACACCACCTCAACTTGTACTCACTGCAAAGAAGACGTGAGAAATACCTCGTGATATATGTGTGGAAGATCCTTGAAGGTCTGGTGCCAAATGTAGGGCTAACAACAAACCATCACCCAAGATGAGGGTGCCTGTGCTACATCAAGAGAACAGAAGCCACCACCCAGAGAGTAGCAACTATCACACACTATTCTTTCACAAGAAATGGGGCTCGGGTGTTTAATGCCGTGCCAAGGGCCATCAGGGAGCTGACTGGAGTAACAACAGACTGCTTCAAACGTCAGCTGGACAGATGGCTGGCAACAGTGCCCGATGAGCCCCCAACGCCAGGATACCCCAGTTCTGGAACCGGTAGGCTTGCTCACCGCCAGGGAAATGGAACTGACCACAGCGGAGGCCCACCTTAGCTGCACCCTTGGAGGCGAAATTGCAGTAAGTAAACTAAGTAAGTAGTCTATCATACGGTGACCAGCTACTATCCCATCCTCGTTGCAGTGCTACGGGGAGGGAAGTCGAAGACGCGTAGTTCCTCATACACTTTATTTAAAGGAAAAAGCTACATTTCTGCCTTGCGTCTTCTTGAGGCGTCTCTCGAAGGTATAAGTACCACAATAATACATATAAAGTATGAGATCCTATGAACACTGTATAAAAGTACAAAAGGTATTGGATTCCTTTTTAAGGAATTGGATCACTGTTATTTTACAGTCTGCGTATGAAAGAAAACAAACTTTTAATGTATAACCTAAGTAAACAAAGAACTGACCCGTAATATTCTTAATCTAATACAACACTATTCATCTTTATTGTGATGGCTCAGTCAGCAGCTCCTGCACACGTCTTCCACTAGGGCAGAACTGTATGCTTTACTGGAGGCACTCCATATTGTGGCACCCCTTCATATAATTGTTTATTTCTTTGTTGACAGTCAGGCTGCTTTGTATGCTCTTCAATCCACCTCCCCCATGGACTGTGATCTAATTAATAAGTGTCTTGATCTCATCCACACCCTAGAAGGTGCTGGTGCCATGGTCCATTTTACCTGGATACCCTCTCAAGTGGGTATCCTGCTAAAAAAAAAAGCCTTGCTCAGTGTGCCCCCAAGATGACACAGTGGACCCTGGCACTGAGTAGGCTACATTGAGTTATGTTAAGAGTAGCATTAAAGACTTTTTACGTAGTAGCATTAGTGATCAGTTTGAGATTTGTTGCCATAGAGGCAGTGGCACTAGTCTTCACTTTGTACATGTTTCTATCTTCATGGATGGGGAAGATAAATGGAATTAGGTAGCTTAAGCACACAGGGACTGCCTCGTATAGGCCTGGCGGCCTCCTGCAGCTTCCTTGTTTTCTTATGTTCTTATGTCTCCCAAAGCTATGCTTTTACCTATGGGAGACACACCGCATCATGCGACAGGGTGGCAAAGAGGCTCAGATTGCTACAAATACTTTTGGGAGGTCAGTGCTTCTCATGGTGTGTGTTGTATGTTTTGTGCTGCACCAAGGGGACACACTCTACGTCACTATATAATGGAATGTCCTCTCAATGCTAAATTTAGGCCACAAGGTCAACATGACTTGTATAGCCTCATTGACCATCTCCTAGACTCAACCACTCTCAGGGATATACTCAAGGAATACCCTCAGCTTTCTCCCAGACTGTAGGATGTTTATGCAATAAGGTGTGCAATATCTGTAGTTATTTATCTAAGTACTTGTATTCTTGTTATGTATACTTTCTATTTATATATTTTTTATACATTATTTATATATTTTTTTATACCATGTGGGCTTTTTACGGGAATTTCTGGGCTAAAGGGGATACTTTTTAGGGTACCTCCAATCTCAAAGTCCCCCCACTAGGAAACCGTTGCCCCGAGTGAGGAAGCCCAACCTACACTCGGACCATGGACAGGATTCAAACCCGTGCGCTTGGAGACCCCTCGGACCCCAAAGCATGCATGGTTCTACTGTACCACGGCGGCCCCCAATAACCTTAAGTCTCTGCCTGGGGGGGGGAGTTAAGGTTCATCCTCCTTTGTTGTATTTCATTATTAATGCAACAATAAATGTATCAATCAATCTCTCTCTCTCTCTCTCTCTCTCTCTCTCTCTCTCTCTCTCTCTCTCTCCATGTACGTCACTATTAGGCACTCACATCTCCCAGATCATTGCTTTACACTGAGCACATTATCGCCAAAATTTCACTGTTACCACTATCATTGAGTATCTTTCTAGATTCACTGTATTAGTACATATATCTCAATCTCCCCTCCTCATGCCACTGTCAAATGATGTCATTTACAATTAGCCTACATATTTCACTCTCCTTTCCTTTTCACCTACTACTATCATGTGATAATACACTAGCATTTTCATATATAGAGAGTCTCTCATCGCTTTTCAGGCCACTCATGTGCTTATGTCACATGTAGTTCTACTTCTTCTAACTCATGACATCGTCAGTGTTTACCTCGGGAGTGTGTAGTGGAGAAATGACGCTCATAAGTCCGGGTTATAAAACCTTACGGGGTACCGAGAGAGTACTTTATTTTTGAGGTACCTACAAAGTCCGTAAGTGCTTAGTGAATAGTTCTTAGCATACATAATACAAATACAAAATACGTAACTGTTTGATGAATCCTGCCCAAGATTGTTACCAATAAAGAAGTTAAGAGAGTCCTACATTGGAAGGGTATCAATGAAATAGTTTTCCTAAATAATTTATAGTTAATAGATCTTCCCATTGTTTTAAATATCTTTTATATTTTTTATGAGCCTGCTTCAGTCTCTTAACCGGGCCAATTACATTTTGAGGCTAACAACAATACAACAAAAAACGCCAAGGGAAGGTGCCATAAACATATAGACGTCACTTTACTTTACACAGCACCTCTCTCGTCACTACAATTACATCACTTGCTCTTACACAATATTTCACTGACACATGAACAAAAACAACGTACCCACAATGTCCACAAACAAGCACCTACACTCAAAAATCATATCTCACTGTGGTTCAGTCATTCAAACAGTAGGCCTACATCTTCAACAATACATATACACATAATAGACACACCATCCTTCTTCTGCTACTATTATGTGGTGACACGGGCGATATGGGTTACCCTGCATGGCCCTTATTGCCCTAAGTACCCTTGCAAGGTTTGTCACAAAGCGGTGACTAGCGGTGCCATATGACCTAAGCTGTTGCGGTGCCTAATGGAATAATTTCAATTTCCATTTCACAAAGCGGTGAGATGAGGGCAGACTACTCACAATTAACTTCCAAAGCATCAAAAACAAAATAGCCCAGCTACACCATCTCATAACATTGTACAACCCTGACATAATAGTAGTGACTGAGAGCTGGTTAACATCTGACATAGACAGTCGTGAACTTTTCCTGCCCCCCTTTAGCATAACTGTCAACAGACTGAACTCGGTAAAGGGGACGGGATCTTTGCCACCAAGCCATATGTTGGTTTATGGACGAGCCGAGCGTAAACCAACTTGACGGATCGAGTGTCAAAATAATGGTATGATTTAGGGAATTTTCCTTAGATACAATGGTTAATTAACATTCGGGGAGATGATTCCCTCGACTACACAATCGAAGCTGAGAGAGAGATGGGAAAGGTGAAGGACTGATGATTGTTTATATGGAAAATCAGGGTATAATTCTAAGTAAAGATAAGACAAAAAAAATAAAGATATACTATATGTAAGAGGAAAAATAGATGGATGGGAGATGAAACTAATATTAGTATATTTCAGTGTAAGTGACAAGAAGGGAAATAAGAAAAGGAAAGAAATTTAAAAAATAACTTGATAGCACATAATCCTTTATAATTGCTAGTGACTTCAATGCACATATGGGATTCAAAGGAGTTGTAGGTAGTTGTAAAAGTTATAACTTAAAAATACTAATTTCTGATAGAAAAGGCATAGCTTGTTATACAGTGGAGACTCAATATTTAATGCGTTCCAAATGGCCGTTCGAGTATTAAAAAGTTCGACTATTGATACCTATAAATCAGGTAATATGTTCCGGCCATTGCCAAACCCAAGTTTAGAAAAAAAACCGGTTTAATTTTGCAGTCGCCACTAGCACTGACACATAGAAGCAGGGTTAGCCTGTCTTTCATAGGCTTGTGTCCTGGCAAACACTTCTCTTCCTTTGTTATATAGATAATGTTTGGTAGTTCTTTTTTTTTTTTTTTCCAAAACAGGCCAGTTTCATCACAATTAAAAATCTGTTGTGGGCTTAAGCGTTCCTTATCCACAGATTTCTTAAATTCAGGCACAAATTACTCAGCGGCAACTCCGTCAGCACTTGCGGCCTCGCCATGCCTCACAACAAAACGAATTCCAGTTCTTTTCTTGAAATTCCCAAACCACCCTTTACTTGTTTTAAAATCATCATTGGAGTCACATGTAGTATCAGTGCCTCACAACAAAACGAATTCCAGTTCTTTTCTTGAAATTCCCAAACCACCCTTTACTTGTTTTAAAATCATCATTGGAGTCACATGTAGTATCAGGAATAAGATCACGATGCCTAGCCTTCGCACAAATTATGCCCTCTGACAAAGTAGTAGGTATGCTGCTCGAGTTTTTTTTTTTTTTTTACCGTGTGGGCTTTTTCACGGGAATTTATGGGCTAAAGGGGATACTTTTTGGGGTAGGTACCTCCTCTCTCAAAGCCCACCCGCTCGCATAACCGTTGCCCCAAGTGAGAAAGTCCAACCTACACTCGGACTATGGACAGGATTCGAGCCCATGCGCTTGGAGACCCCTCGGACCCCAAAGCATGCATGGTTCCACTGTACCAGTTGGTATATTGAACTTGAGTTGGTGTGTGCTCGACTTGTCCAGGTACCTCTATATTAAGCATAGGCCAAACTTCGACACTGACTGTGATATCATCTGGATTTGATAACAAATCTTGCAATGTAAATCTCTTCTTCTTGCCTCTTTTTACATACCTCCTTCTAGCATTAAGTAGCTACATGCCCTTCAAGATTCTCTTTCGTGCATACAAGCAGACAAACACATTGGATTACAAGTGATTTTAATCTTCCCAACATTGACTGGACTGCCATCCAAAGATTCTATACCAAGAGGATATACAGATTTAATGGGAGGGCTGGAGGAATCGATTAAGGATTGGAGCTAACAAGATATGGCGTGCAGGTTGTAGGCAGCAAGGGGGAGAGGGATAAGGGGGTCCATCAGCGGGGGGAGGACAAGTGTCATTAAAAGATTCAAAGATTCAAACAGGGCAAGGAACGCAATTCACAGCAGCCATCGTCAGCCTCTGCCTGGGCCACACCACACTCAGTGCTCACTTGCACCACTTATGCTTGTCTCCTGATCCCTTCTGCCCTTGGTGTAGGACTACCCATGAGACCATCGAACATTTCCTGCTCCACTGCCCACACTTCTACTCCCATTGCACTGCAATACGCTCCCAGAGTCCCAGCTCTCCACCCTGGGCATCATAACACTCGACTTGCCCACCCTCCTGGCAGCCTCAGGCATCCACCCATCCCGACAACCTGCTGCCTTACCTGTGCTTTCTTGAGGAAGACCAGCCAGCTACCACGCCTGTGATACCCACACAGGACTACCCCAGGACTCGTAAGGATCCATAGATCTTCACGGTCTTAGCACCAGCAACAACAAAGCAAGCCACAGCAGTTGTTGCCTTTGTGGCAAAAGCAAGAATATTTTTTCTTTTTATGAAGGAAAGAGGGCCACTCAGGGGCAAAAAAAGGAAAAAAAAAAAAAAAAAAAAAGGCCGACTTGAGTGCTGATTCTCTACAAAGAAGAAAAGCATCAGCTAAAATCAGGGAGCAAATGCATTTATACCTCCCTCTTACAAGAAGACATGTCGTAGGAAGTCGGAAATACAGATGCAGGGAGGGATTTCCAGACCGGTCATGTACACATGTGAATATAGATGTGCATGTAGATGTAAACATGTACACATATACATGTGCATTTAAATTAAGGATAAATAGACTGCATATCAGGTGAAACTTGGCCTGAAGGTTGATTTTTCTTGGTATAACAATTACTTAATCAACACATATCAAATTCTCTCTCTCTCTCTCTCTCTCTCTCTCTCTCTCTCTCTAGTTGCGTTCTCCCCGCTAAGTCGGAAAGACACATCATCACACTCCGCTTGTTTACATGAGTGGCAGCCCCTACAACTCGGACCGTAAACAAAGACGTCGCCTGCTCTTCCCTGCTGGCCATGGGAAGACGACCAGTGAGCTGTTTAGCTGGTTTGCAGCCCTGCTGTAGCAACACCCAGACCTGCAGCCACTCTACAAGGAGGGAAGAAACCAGCCATATATTACGGTCAGCACTGACTCCTCCTTCTATGCCACCCTGGTGAGTGAGGGCTTCCTTGGCCTTGTTATGGAGTGCCCTGGTGAGGAAGGTACTCACCCTGTCATTATTCATGGTGTAGCGACCCACATCAATGTCAACCTTATTGAAGTACCAGCTGGATTCCATGGGCTGAAGAGGAGAATGGTGGGGCAGATGCCAAGGCTTCAACTGTTGGGAGTGGTGACAGGGAAGGTGCCCAGTGAAGTGCACCTCCTGGGCCTTGGACGTTGGTGTGTGGAGCGTTACATGCCAGAACCAGATTTATGTCGCCACTGCAGTCGCTGGGGGCACAGGGAGTGGCGTTGCCAGTCTGCCCCTCGCTGTAGATACTGTGCTGGCCCCCATAAGTCAGCACAGTGCCTGGATAAGATCAAGGAGGGCACCAAAATCCCTCCTCGCTGCTGCTATTGTGGGGCTGACCACAATACCCACTCCACCCTCTGCGCTGTCAGGCCTCAGTCCCAAAGGGAGCCTGCCACTGATGAGGTGAGTCGGCCCAGGCTTGTGTTCTGCCAGGCTCCACCTCCCCAGACCAACGCCTGGGCGACAAAGCCCTCCTTCTTGGCCGCTGCCCCTCACCTGTCTCAGTCTTCCTGCCCCACCACTGGCACTTCGACCACACCTGCCGTGTTCTCCCCTTTGCCGCAGTGCACTGCTACTGTGCCCCCTGTGCCTCCAAAAACAGTGCCCCAGCCAGGCGTCACTCAGGAACTGCCTGCCACCGACTCCACCCAAGCAGTTAATGCGCTAGCTACCAAAGTGGACAACCTTTCTGCAACAGTCTCTGGTCTTAGTAATGAGTTTGCCGCCTTCAAGAACCAGCAGCACACAGTATGCAGTGGGACCTCCCCTGTGGCCCCAACCCCATCTCCAGTGAGCGGTGCCCAGCGGAGCCAAGGAGAGAGTGACGTGTGCCAGCATAGCCTGTGCGACGCACCCAAGAAAAAGGACAATGCTTCAGGGCAGTGTGCAACTGCTACTGCTCCCTCACTGAGGATGGATACTCCCACCAAGCCAGTCAAGGGAGCCATGCGACAACCCCGGAGCCCCTCAGGAATGGCCCCTGCTTCCCCTGCCTCAGAGAGCAAGTCACCTAAGGCAGACTGTGATGAAGATGCTGCAGGTGAATGGACACTGGTTCATGACTAAATTGTCCAAGTCCCCCCACGTTCAGGCCATTCATGTTTATTGTGATAGATCAGTCAATGGCAGCAGGTCTGGATGTGGGCTGTTCATCCATGACTACATCTCTGCCAATCTCTACACTGACACTGAGGTTTCCAGGC
Source organism: Portunus trituberculatus (assembly GCF_017591435.1). NCBI lineage: Eukaryota > Metazoa > Arthropoda > Malacostraca > Decapoda > Portunidae > Portunus > Portunus trituberculatus. The sequence continues at coordinate 33,872,264 of NC_059301.1, forward strand.
AGCTCCTTGCACACATGTCTTCCACTAGAGCAGAACTGTATGCTGTACTGGAGGCACTCCATATTGTGGCGCCTCTCCATAAGAATGTATATTTCTTAATTGACAGTCAGGCTGCACTGCATGCCCTTCAGTCCACCTCTCCCATGGACTGTGATCTAGTTAATAAGTGTCTTGATCTCATCCACGCCCTAGAAGGTGCTGGTGCCACGGTCCATTTCACCTGGATACCCTCTCATGTGGGTATCCCGCTAAATGAAAAAGCAGACTGCTTTGCTCAGTGTGCCCTCCAAGATGACACAGTGGACCCTGGCACTGAGCACACTCTGGGTTATGTTAAGAGTAGCATTAAGGACTTTGTACATAATAGCATTAGTGATCAGTTGGAGCTTTGTTACCATAGGGGCAGTAGCACCAGTCTTCACTATGCACGTGTCTCCCAGAGCTGTGCTTACACCTATGGGAGACACACTGCATCACATGACAGGGTGGCAATGAGGCTCAGATTAGGCTACAAATACTTTTGGGAAGTCAGTGGTTCTCCTGGTGTGTGTTGTGTGCTGTGTGATGCACCAAGGGGACACACTCATGGAATATCCTCTCATTGCTAAATTTAGGCCACAAGGTCAACATGACTTGTATAGCCTCATTGACCATCTCCTAGACTCAACCACTCTCAGGGATATACTCAAGGAATATTCTCAGTTTGCCCTCAGCCTGTAGGATGTTAATGCAATAAGGTGTGCAATATCTGTATTTATTTATTTAAGTACTTGTATTCTTGTTATGTATACTTTCTATTTATTTTTTTATACTTTAACCTTATGTCTTTGCCCAGGGGGTGGGTGGCAAGGTCCATTCTCCTCCTTTGTTGCATTTATTTATTAATTCAGCAATGAATGTATCTCTCTCTCTCTCTCTCTCTCTCTCTCTCTCTCTCTAGCTTTTATTTAGAATGGTGTGTGATTTCATGTCACTGTGCGTTGGAAAAGCATCAATCACTGAAATTTTACTTCACTATTTGTTCCTTGTCATACAATAAGGGAGAAAAGTAATCTTTATGCCATATTTTCTCCCAGAAACGTCTTGCTGTATTTATTGCAATATTTACCTAGCTATTTCGTATTAACATTGTTAATAATAGGTCTACATGATATATTCAAGAAACTATAATGTGGTTTACATAAGTTATATCATCAGTTCTTTTTGTGTTTTCCTCTACTAATGAAAAAGAAAGTGGCAATTTCCTATTGCTTAACACGGGAGAGGGCAATATTTTGGGTGTAAATTGCGATCGTAAGCTCCGCCCACCGCCTCATAAGCTCCGCCCATTGACTTAACTTTTTAGTACAGCGGGACAGGAGCTCGCCGTCTTCTTCAATCTAACCTCCTTGGTTCCCAATTCCGCAACACCATGCAAAGAATAGATGATTTCTTTGTTCTCTTGGCTGAGAAAGACATGTTTATAATCTACCAAAAGAATATCTTACAACAGTATAATTAATTACTAGTCTAAATCCTAATATATACCACAAAATTATAATTTAGTTTTTTTTTTCTAGGATCCTCAAATCAAGTGAGCAAACTTAGATCATTGTGTACTGACTACACTTGCACGATATAAAGATGTATACACTTTTCTTTACAATTTAGAGGTATATTGGATCTAAAAAAAAATTCTTATGAAAAAGATAATGATAACCTACATTTCTTACATAATATAACAATGTATACACTTTCAACATTGGATTTATAAACGGTTTTTTAATGAGAAAAAAAAAAAAAAAAAACAAGTAATATATTCCCTGTATTTCAAAATGCTGGTTAGACACCTACGAACAACCAGTCAGCTACCAACATCAATTGGTGCTCATAGCTGCCCGGCCTTTGTTTGAAAACAAAGCCCAGATAGTTGGGGATAGTGGGACAGCTCTAAACGTGACACCGGGGCCAGCGGGTGACACGTATATGTTTCCTGCAATCAAGAATTTCTGAAAAATTTCTAGACCAACAGTTCTTAAACTGGGGCACGCTCTACTAATGTCTTTCCACTCTATGAAGTCCGTTCAGGGTGGGGCAGGTATGGTCGTTTACAACTAGCCATGCTGCCAAATCAACCTTCGTATACATGCGTCTCTCTCTTATTTATCATCCATGTGGTGTTTGAAAGTGATATTTTATGTATTGCGTGTGTAGTAAAGTAAGTTACATAGTACAATGAGTGTCCATGTTTACGATGATAACGACGATTTGCATAAATTCTATGGCATGTGGCAGCGTTTTTTTTCCCATGTTGCCACGTTGGTGGTGGTGGTGGTGGTGGTGTCCCCTTTCATCTCTCCGCTGGGCGCTGGGTCAAGTCAGGCCAGGCCAGAGTTACCAGGTTGGCGGGTTTCCCGCCAAATGTGGCGGTTATATATATATATATATATATATATATATATATATATATATATATATATATATATATATATATATATATATATATATATACGTATATACACCACACACACACACACACACACACACACACACACACACGGCCCGGTAGCTCAGTGGTTAGAGCGGTGGCTTCACAAGCCAGAGGACCGGGGTTCGATTATTTGGGTGTGTCTCCTTTCACGTGTAGCCCCTGTTCACCTAACAGTGAGTAGGTACGGGATGTAAATCGAGGAGTTGTGACCTTGTTATCCCGGCCGGGTGGAGATATTTGGGTGTGTCTCCTTTCACGTGTAGCAGATCCCTGTTCACCTAACAGTGAGTAGGTACGGGATGTAAATCGAGGAGTTGTGACCTTGTTGTCCCGGTGTGTGGTGTGTGCCTGGTCTCAGGCCTATCCGAAGATCGGAAATAATGAGCTCTGAGCTCGTTCCGTAGGGTAACGTCTGGCTGTCTCGTCAGAGGCTGCAGCAGATCAAACAGTGAATTACACACACACACACACACACACACGGTAGCTCAGTGGTTAGAGCGCTGGCTTCACAAGCCAGAGGACCGGGGTTCGATTTTTTTTGTGATTGTTTTTGTCATTCTCTTAACAAGAGCATAGTAGTCAATAATGAGAAATTTATGAAAAATACAAGAGTATCGACTTATAACTATAGTTTTCTAGTCTTTAAAATCTGGGATGGAATTATATTTATAGATGCAAGGGGAGCTTGGAGGGAAGGACAAATTCCTAAACGGAGAGTGGTGGTAAAAAGGTTAAGATCTACTGTTATAGGTAGGTACCGTAGATGATATCATGATTCTCGGCATATTATCATTATTATTATTATTTTTATTATTATTATTATTATTATTATTATTATTATTATTATTATTATTATCATTAATATTACTACTAGTAGTAGTAGTAGTAGTAGTAGTAGTAGTAGTAGTAGTATTACTACTACTACTACTACTTCTTCTACTACTACTACTACTACTACTACTACTACTACTACTACTACTACTACTATTTATTATAATTATTATTATTATCATTATTATTATTATTATTATCATTATTTTATTATTATCATTATTATTATTATTATTAATAGTAGTAGTAGTAGTAGTAGTAGTACTATTATTACTATTATTACTATTGTTGCGGCGGCGCAAGGGGGGATGGTAGTGAAGATGGAGTGAGGTAGAGGTGGGCACGATACGATTCCGGAATCGATTCCGTCGATTCCGCCGCAGGCAGCATGGTATCGATTCCACTGAATGGTATCGATACCTTGGCCTGTCGATTCCACTAGCTTAATTTGTGATACGGAACTGTGATAAACTATTGGCTAGGGTATATTATATGTATTTCAATATCCTTAAAAAAAAAAAAATAAATTAATTAATTAAAAAAAAAAAAAATATATATATATATATATATATATATATATATATATATTTTTTTTTTAAGGATATAGTGAAATAAAGGAATATTTAGTTATGAATGTAACAGCTTTGTCATACTTATAGGATGTATTATGTATTTTTGCCATTCCTGTGATTATATTATTATTTGGCATTTTTAATAGGAATCTCCCTTTCATTTTGTGATACGGAACTGTGATAAAATATTGGCTGTGATTATACACTGAAATATATTTTGTAATATTTTATTTTGTATATAAAGTATTTTCATAATAAATATTAAATATCTCAACCAATTAATTGTTTATTTGTTCCTCTTCCGTGCGTTGTATTTACCTAGTTGTAGTTTTACAGGGCCTGGGCTTTATGCTTGTGTGACCCCGTCTCCATATCTACACTTATCCTATTTTTCTTTAAAACTATGTACACTCTTTGCTGACACCACTTCTTCACTCAAATTGTTCCAGGTCTTAACACATCTTTGCGGGAAACTAAATTTTTTAACATCTCTCAGACATCTTCCCTTCCTCAGTTTCTTACTATGCGATCTTGTGCTTCTAATGTCATATTCTTCTCTCAGGATTAGTTTCTCATTATCCACTTGATCCATTCCGTTAATCAATTTATAAACTTGTATCAGATCCCCTCTCTCTCTTCTCTGTTCCAGGGTTGGTAGATCCATAGCTTTTAGTCTCTCCTCATATGTCATCCCTTTAAATTCTGGAACCATTCTTGTAGCCATTTTTGTAGTCTCTCCAATTTCCTTATGTGTTTCTTTTATGGGGGTCCACACAACTCCTGCATATTCCAATCTAGGTCTTATTTTAGTACTTATCAATTTCTTCATCATTTCTTTGTCCATATAGTGAAATGCTAATCCAATATTCCTTAGCAAATTATACGTCTCTCTGAAAATTCTATCAATATGGCTTACCGGTTGATTGTTTTCTTCCATTGTCACTCCCAAGTCCTTTTCCTTTTTTACTTTTTCTAGTTCTACTCCATCTCCCATCTTATAGATTCCCACTGGTCGTCTTTCACTTTTTCCCATTTCCATGACATGGCTTTTGTCCACATTGAATTCCATCTCCCATTTTTTACTCCATTTCCAGATCTTGTTTAAGTCTTCCTGTAGTATTTCACAATCTTCTTTTTGTTTAATGACTCTGCACAGTTTTGCATCGTCCGCAAACAGATTTATGTAGCTGTTCACTCCCTCTGGCATGTCGTTTATATATACGAGAAAAAGTATTGACGCCAATACTGACCCCTGTGTGTGTGTGTTTCACTGTTTGATCTGCTGCAGTCTCTGACGAGACAGCCAGACGTTACCCTACGGAACGAGCTCAGAGCTCATTATTTCCGATCTTCGGATAGGCCTGAGACCAGGCACACACCACACACCGGGACAACAAGGTCACAACTCCTCGATTTACATCCCGTACCTAGACTCTACTCACTGTTAGGTGAACAGGGGCTACACGTGAAAGGAGACACACCCAAATATCTCCACCCGGCCGGTGAATCGAATCCCGGTCCTCTGGTTTGTGAAGCCAGCGCTCTAACCACTGAGCTACTGTGTGTGTGTGTGTGTGTGTGTGTAGAAAAATAATATTTTGGAATCGCTTCACACACTGCCACAATACCAAGGCAAATCGTGATTGCAAGGAGGCGATACCAGTGTCGTGGACGTGAAGGGCATGAAGAGATACCAGAATTGGTTGGCGCCCCTGGTCGTGCGCTGGAGACAGAGCGGTGGGATCGATTCTGGAATCGATGGTGCAAGGAGGCGATACCAGAATCGCGAAGGGTATGAAATGATACCAGAATCGGCTGGCGCCCCTGGTCGCGCGCTGGAGACAGAGCGGTGGGATCAATTCCGGAATCGATGGTGCAAGGAGGCGATACCAGAATCGCGAAGGGTATGAAGCGATACCAGAATCGGCTGGCGCCCCTGGTCGCACGCTGGAGACAGAGCGGTGGGATCAATTCCAGAATCGATGGTGGAAGGAGGCGATACCAGAATCGCGAAGGGTATGAAGCGATACCAGAATCGGCTGGCTCCCTGGCCCTGGTATCGATTCCGGAATCGATACCAGCGATTCCAACAGACTTTGGAATTGGAATCGGCGATACTCAAAATAGCGATTCTTGCCCACCCCTAGAGTGAGGTGGTATTGTTGAGAGACAGGAAGTGGGGGACCGGAAGTGATGGCCATGCATGTGGATAAAGTAGCAGTGATTGGATCAGAAGCGAGCCAATCACAGTATTGCAGACGGCAATGTTGAGGGGGCGACTGTATTTAAGCTGGCCGTCTCTGTCCACGCGAGCAATTGCAGCTGTTGTCTTGTCCCCGCTGTCCCGTCTCTGTTCTCCGTTTTCGTAGCCCGCATTCGCCCTGTGTACTACCCTGGATTTCCTGTTGTACTGTGTTACTACCAAAGTTAACGTAAGAAGCTGTACCAAGTGTTTCCTGCCAGTCCTGCTTGTCTGAGTGAGTACCTGTCTGTGTGTTGTGTGCCTCGTCTCCTCGCTAGTCACAGATCCTCGTCAACTTATCCCTGTGCTGCCCCGTCCTGAATGCTGTCCTGGTCTCTGCCGCTGAGAGAGCAAGTGAGTTACGGTTGCGGTGTTGGAAGCTGAAGTTAAGGATCATGGGTGCCCTTCCTTGCCCAGTGGTTGCGGGTGTGAGTGGCTCTGCTGTGCTGTGTGGGGGCGGTTCGTAACACTATCATTATCATTATAGAAATAAGTGATTCTTTCTACTATTCTTACCTAGTCTTCTCAGATTCTTCTATAATGACTAGATGATAGTAGCCAGGTCACTGCAACGGTATCCATATGAGACTGATCTTCACTCTGCGATGTTTCTCTACTTAAAAATGAGCATTGCCTTGACCACTGACCAGAGAAGCCGCCTGAGTGCGTTTGGGTTTAATGACCTTAACTAAACTTCTTGCCCTATCCACTCCTACGCTGATGATACCACCCTACATCTTTCCACGTCCTATCAGAGACAACCAACCCTTCAGGAAGTCAACAGTTCACGTAGGGACGCCACAGAACGCCTAATTTATGATTTTTCTAAGATTTCCGATTTGGGCAGAGAAAATCTAGTTTTCAATGCTTTAAAAACTCAATTCTTCCATCTATCAACTCGACACAACCTTCCAGATAACTATGAATATCCTCTGTCTGTCCTTTACTCATAATCTTAACAGGAGATTTCACATCTCATCTTTTGCTAAAACAACTTCTGTGAAGTTAGGCGTTCTTAGACGTCTCCACCAGTTTTTCTCGCCCCTCCAACTGCTGTGTACAAGGGCACTATCTGCCCCTGTATGGAGTACTCTTCGCATTTTTTTTCTCGGGGGGAGGGGGGAGATTCCAGTCACACAGTTCTACTGATAGGGTGGAATTAAAAGATTTTCGTCTCATCAACTGCTTCTCCTCTGACTGACTGTCTTCAGCCTCTTCCTCACCGCCGAAGTGTTGCATCTCTTTCTATCTTTTATCGCTATTTTCATGCTAACTGTTCTAATGATCTTGCTAACTGCATGCCTTCCCTCCTCCTGCGGCCTCGCTGCACAAGGCTTTCTTCTTCCTCTCATCCCTATTCTGTCCAACTCTAACGCAAGAGTTAAACAGTACTCTCAATCATTCATACCTATCACTGGTAAACTCTGGAACTCCCTCCCTGCATCTGTATTTCCGACTTCTTACTTGTCTTCTTTTAAGACGGAGGTATAAAGGAATTTGCTCCCTAATTTTGGCTGACGCTTTTCCTCTTTGTAGAGAACCAGCACTCAAGAGGACCTTTTTTTTTTTTTTTTTTTTGCCCTTGGCTGGCCCTTTTTCCTTCTTAAGAAAAAAAAAAAAAAATAGAAATGCTCCCCATCTTTGTATTTCCCATCAAGCTGATCCCTGTGTCACAAATAGGAAGAGAGAATTTGAGTTGTTTATGCCTACTGCATTGAATTTAGTAGCCTTGCACTCCACTTTCTTGGGTTATTATTCTGAAATGTCTTATTTATAGGGTTTTCAAGGGAGTTTGTGCGATTTTAGTGATGGTTAGAGGTATACACGAATTCATAGACTAAAACACACACACACACATTATTGATTCTTGTTTATGTTAATAACATTAAGCGTAAGGCAACATTCACTTGAAACAATCTTACTTTGTCTCATAGAGTAAATCCCTCTCGTAATGACTTTTCGGCTAGTTCCATTTGCAGATTTTGTTAAGGAGAGATCCTTATTGTGTAATGGAAGGGGTGGATTTTTCTGAGATATTGCCATACAGCACATGTTATATATGGAGAAGTGGTTCTCCACAAGCTTCACGGTACTGGCCCTTTTATTTTGTTTTCTAATCCTCGTGGTTAAGAAAAAAAAAAAAAAAAAAAAAAAAAAGTGCCAAGTGATGACACTGAATGATCAATCAACTATTATAGTGCATATATTAAGTAAAATCCCATATTTTATGTTATTTTCTTTATCACACTTCATACAAGCAGGAAGCTGAGCTGGGCACATTAATGAATATCGGGTAGTCCGGTACTGCTTCTCTGGACCTCAAAACACAGATAATTCGCCCCTGTTCTTCCGCGCATCATTTTTTTTCTTCAATCTGGTACCGCACTTCCGGTACTGTACCCAAAACTATTAAAGTGCACCTGAAAAATCTAGTCCGCACCTCAAAAAAAAAAAAAAAAAAAAAAAAAAGCAATATATCACAGCTCATATATATATATATATATATATATATATATATATATATATATATATATATATATATATATATATATCTATCTATATATATATATATATATATATATATATATATATATATATATATATATATATATATATATCTATATCTATCTATCTATATATATATATATATATATATATATATATATATATATATATATATATATATATATATATATATATATATATATATATATATATATATATATATATATATATATATATATATATATATATATATATATATATATATATATATATATATATATATATATATATATATATATATATATATATATATATATATATATATATATATATATATATATATATATATATATATATATATATATATATATATATATATATATATATATATATATATATATATATATATAATGTATATATAGCACACCACCAAAAAATGGCCGAAAGTAATCATTATTTACTTTATTTTTTTTCCTCCCTGAAAATCTTAGGTGCACAAGTACGGACTTAAATTTTTGCCTTTCCATACCTATCTCAGGTGCAAAGGTATGGACTTAAAATTTCACCTTTCTGTACCTGTCTCAGGTGCGGAGGTACGGACTTAAAATTTTGCCTTTCTGTACCTGTTACTTCCGCACCTCGTTTGGTGGTCCACAGGTGTACGGACCGAGGTACAGAAGTGCCCAGCTCTGGCAGGAAGGTATACATAGATGATCATTATGGAAATTAAACTGAAAGGGAAATAATGGAAATAGTATTTGAAAATGTATTATGGCAGTTCTTCAGACCATTTATGCTTTCCATCTGGTTGATAGGCAAATTAAATATATTTGTTCAGGTTTTAGGCACATAATTCTCTGCAAGTTTATTCAAAACCTATGATTAATAAGTAGGATGGTGAGAACATACTCTCTTCTATGATGCAATCAGTAGTTCAAAAACTTATATTTGTCAGTTTCATCTTTTCCTACCATTTTATGCTGAAATCATTACAAACCTTTTGTTTACCTTTTATTTAATGGCTTAAATTTCATGTACTGCTGTCACAGTTACCCATTTAAAAACTGGTTTAATCAATTTTTGGATATGATTTTTTTTTTCTTCCCTTATTATGTTCACTCACTCGTGCATTTACTGGAGTTTTGTACCTTGTTGAGTTCCAAAATATATTTTCATATGAGCATGACTCAATTACTTTCCTCATTAACATGATTAAAGTACTTTTGAAAAAGCCTTTTCTAAACACATTGATAGATATGCGATTGAATGACAATAACAAGGTGTATGCTTCTGTTGCACGAATAACAGGATATCTTGGATTTTAAAGTCACTTAATAAAAGGATACATATTTATTACAAAAGGGTAAACTGAATGTGATGTACACTGGCTGTATACCAATTTTAGAGCTATTCACTGATAAAACAATCTTTTTGTCATATTATAGCACTGAATACACATTAAAAGCAATTCAGCTAATACTTTATATGTGGTGCAGACTCAACAAGCCAATGAGACACAGAAACAGCCACTGTGTTTTGTCTTTGCTAAAGTAACATTTTTAACAAGCTTTATAATAAATTATCTAAACATATCAACCACACATTAATTTAATAAACACTAACATTTAAGAAATGAAAATATATATATTTCATATCTTTTATATATATATATATATATATATATATATATATATATATATATATATATATATATATATATATATATATATATATATATATATCTCACTGGCTTGAAGATGCCTCACCAAGCAAATATCCTTTCTGAGCTGGTAAATAATTTCAAGCATCAAGTTCCTAGTAGACTTGGTTCAGTGATTGTACATACATACTAATCAATATAAAAAATCACACTTACAGTATTACACACTAAAGGTGTTGACTTGGGGGATAATTTCATCTCTTAATGTATGTCAGCAGCTGACAAGAGCTTGACTGGAGAATGGTCAGAGAATGCAGCTTCTTGATGAAAAATAATTTTCAAGTAGAAAATCTAACTACACATATACTGATTTTTGCTTGTCTTGGCAGATGAGTTGTAAGTTTTAGGAAGACACAGCTCTAGCAATGACTCATGGATGAGCTGTGGTTGTCAGTGCCAAATAACCTATAAATTAAGTCATAATTTGGCATTGGTCATGTTGCACTAAGTAATGCAGGGATAATGTGAAACAAAATTATGCAAATACAATAATAAGCAAATTTATAATTTCTTCTACTTGAACTAAAGGCAAATACTAAAATAAAGATTACATGAACTTATAAGTATATACTAGTGAATAGTCAATGGGATACCAATATAAATTTTGTTAGTTCAAAGCCACCATATTTCATGTGACCTTAAGAGTTGAGGCCAAAGCACTGTTGTATTTGTTGGCCCAATATACAATTTGATCACATAAGTAAATACATATGAATGAACATCCCAACATACAACTCCATTCCATAACTCTCCCAGTATTGGCTCAGTAAATATTAAAGAGGCTGAAGTTAAAGCAATAGAAATCAGCCTAAATACTAAAGCCACAATACCATTTACTATGCACACCAATATGAAATGGTTCCTCACTCTTACAATGAGGTTGCTGAAAGTACCATTAAACAATTGCTGCATGAAACAGACAGAATACATGTGGGATCCTTGTCAAGTGTTGTATGTTTCTGGACTTCAACCAAATTAAACATGAAGCCAGATAGATAGTTCTCCATGACTTCCTACTCCTCCCTCACAAAACAAAAGCTACCACTCCTCAACCTATCCCCTTCCTGGGTAATGAGAACACAGGAAAAATTAAGGGACAATATATTGATGAGATAATAAATTACAGTTGCTTCATTTATGTAAACTGATGTCCATAAAACTTATCTGCAAACTTGTTTAACTCAGGATATTATCATCTAAGTCACTACAAATAATACCATATATCCCTTTGGCTCATATTCTATAACAAGGTGAGCACTGATGGAGAAAGAACCGAGGCCTCATCACCATCTTTCTATTGTTACTGCTGGAAAGCAGCACAACAGAGGAAGGGGAGGGAAGGGGGAGCAAGTATAATTTCAAACCTCCATGTAGCGAGCTCTTGGGCAGACTGCATTGTGCCTTCCTTCTCATCCCTTACACACTGGGGGAAAAAAATAAACAAACAAATAATAATTAAATAAAATTGTTAATGACAACTAAATCTAATACAAACACGACCACTATTTAAACTAGCATAGTATGCATACTGATTTTTCTTAAGCTTTAAGCATTAATGCCTATTAATATGCTCAACTCTAATTATGGAGAGAGAGAGAGAGAGAGAGAGAGAGAGAGAGAGAGAGAGAGAGAGAGAGAGAGAGAGAGAGAGAGAGAGAGAGAGAGAGAGAGAGAGCAGGTTGGGGGAGGCAGAGGTGAGGCATGATATACACTGAATGAAATCTTGTACTTGAATCCCTAAAGGGCAGCTGGCATCTATAATTGATGCAATGTCAAGGGCAGGTAGCGTCTATAGTTGATATGCCTTTAGTGGGCTTAATTTCTAATTTCTGCACAATTTTTTTTTGTCCTGCAAACACCCTTTCCTTACAAAATTGTCTTCCTCTGAGCCTAACTATCCTATGAACCATATAATAATGGCAACAGTGGAAAATAATTCCTCTTCCTCCCATTCCTCAGATGAGGATTATTGGCCAGTGACTTCACACTTGATATGAGGGCAAACATGTTCCAAACAGCTTGTTATTAAAAATACTATTGAGATAGTTAGAAATTACTCTCTGTAGACTATTGTGGTGTTACCTGAGAAAAATAAAACATCCGGAAGACTGTTTCACTTGTGTATATCTTCTCAGCCATGACAATTACAATTTTGTTTTCTTGCATGCCATGTGATAGCCACCTGTTTCCTTTAGTGTGCCTACAAATTTATGAATTTTGGCATTCTCATCATGAGTTGATATATGATGAATCACAGGAGGAAGTGAAGGAAAAAGACAACTCCTCTCCTTGTAAGCTAAGATGGTGAGACAGAAAAGTAAAATACCTCCAATCAGGATAGCCCACTATCTGCAAGCATAATGTATAGAATAAATATGCAGTGAATCTCAAATATTACTGTATGGTCCAAATAACTCAAGATTGATAAGTAACCTATTAGCTGGCATGGTCTTTCCTGTTGTATCTTAGGAGCTGACAGATATTGTCTCAATGGTGGGAAAAGTGGACTAATCATATGTAGAGAGTATTAGGGAAATGTAGCTCACTGGTAAGGGTTACCATATATACCTACTCAATCATTTAGAGATCAAACCTTTAGGAAAGATTAAAGAAGAAACCTTTAGGAGAGATTTTGAAATTACAGGTGGGAAAAAATTATGCTTATTTGAATGATCACCATACTTCTTAAAATGGGGCAATGCATCTTTACATAAATAATCCCTGTCACAGTTAAGGGTCAAGTAATGCTTTCCCATTTCTGTTGCCCTATACTTGCAGCTTTCCTATAATCTCATTCCAATACTTCTATTGTAGCCATAAATAAACAAAAATGTGTACATCAACTCATTGGCACAGCTGGCAAACACCAATGAGTGCTTATTCAGTGGTTATGGTTGCATCAATGGATGACATGCACACAGCTATATGTGAAACCATTAACCAGTGTTTCACAACCATTAACCAGTGTTTCACATTAAAGTTAGTATTCCATCCAATCACTTCTTACTATAGTGTTTTCAATAAGCCATTTTTTTCTGCATATGAAATTGTTTCTGGGCATATAAACAACAATTAGAAAATCTATATTTTGTTTACTATAGTAGGTGACTATATTTTATTACTATGATAACTCAAAAGGTTATGTACGTGTCATGACGTCTTCAAACTTTTACTTTAGTTTCTGAAATTGCATGTTAAGGAATCAGTAGCTTATTAGATCTGTTGTATATTGATTTCATCCTCATGACAATTTCTGAATATCTTATCCCATCTTTTCAAATGACTTACTTATCAATTTTGCCAATTTGCTATGCATACATTTTTTTTCACTCCCTTTGAATCAAATGTTTAGTTACAGTCAACTCTTGATTAACAGGAGGGTTACTTTACTGGAGACACAGCATTATTCAAACACAATTTTCTCACAGAAAACAAAAGTAATGGGGGAGGGGTTATGTTCCTGGCCAAGGGGAAAGTCTGCCTATTTTGGGGTTTTTGTTATTCAAACCTTAAAAATACAATCAATACAAAACTAAGTCACAGAAACAATAAAAACACGTTCTCACCTGTGTATCTTTCTTATCCAGTAAATTAGGAAATTATTAATCCAACTCCATGTGATTTTTCGTATGAGTTTATATGCCAGGAACATTATCCTATATTCATATATTCAATGTGAGAGAGAGAGAGAGAGAGAGAGAGAGAGAGAGAGAGAGAGAGAGAGAGAGAGAGAGAGAGAGAGAGAGAGAGAGAGAGAGAGAGAGAGAGAGAGAGAAAAAAAATAATTTGGTGGTGGTTGATAGCAGTGTTTGTTTACCAACACATCAGCCATGCAGTCCAGACCACACTGCCTCACTGTTCCATCACAGGCAAGATGTCAAATTTTACAAAGAGAACCAGCCCTATTACAGCTGCAGAGCATGATTTATCAATAGACTTGGTGAGCCAGGAAAAGTGCTTCAAAACAAAAGTACAGATGGCCTTATAATGGCTTAACACGGGAGAAAACTGCCACCTTCAACTGTGTACGCAGGCTATAGGAAGGACATTCCACCAGCTTTCTACATAAATGGGTACTTATCAAGCTATACAGACATAAAACTAATCGCATGCTAAATAGAATTCTGATAAGAAAACTTGAGAGATGGAGATATGGTGATTGAAGCTGGCAGTGGTGATGATGTTGTTCCTCAGACCTGTTCATTCGCCAAAGCTTTGTTATTATTGACATGCTGTCAACAATTTTCATGGATTCCACCCTGGGTTTGGTTCCAATCACAATTTTTGTAAAGTAGACTATTTGAACAATAACCTATATATTTTTGTTTCTAAAGTCAATTAGTTCAAAAAAAAAAAAAAAAATAAAAAAAAATAAAAAAATAAATAAATAAATAAATAAAATAAAATAATAATAATAATAATAATAATAATAAATAAATAAATAAATAAAAATAATAAAAAATTTAGAAAATTTAAAATAAATAAATAAATAAATAAATAAAAAATAATATGTAATAACAGTAGGTATCTATGAGGTGATGTCTTGGTTCACTTTTGCAGCGAAGGTAAATCCTGCCTGATCATTGCCTTCCCAAGCTGCTGGAAGGCAGCATTCGCTCTTGAGAATACAGATTTCTCCCAGATGATATCCTTTGACTCATAAAAGTGGAAGATATTGTTTAAGAATATAGTTAAGTGTGTCTCAGTGCAGTTTTCCCCCAGAATCAGTGTGGGTGTGCGGGGAATCAGGGTGGGTGTGCGTGACGTCATCCAGTCAAGTTAACCCACATTAAATTGACCAAATCACATTATCTAATTGCATCTCCTTAAATATTATTACAATAAATCAAAACTGCATTATTCAAACTCACGTTAATTGAGTCGACTGTATTTAGTAAAATGTCTTGTGCTTTATTATCTGTGAATTTCATTCATTGTAACACAAGCAGAAAGTCAATTTTCTTAAGACAGAACTACAAGAAAATATATAATTTCACATAAATACAAAAAAAAGGTGCTGGGATGTACTGGTCTACTGGAAGCAAAAAGGGTTTGTCAAGTAAGTTAGTGAACCACTGCCTTAGACTATCCCTGGGAACACAATGTGCCTTATTAGCAGTAAGCAAATGATTGTACAGCTGTGACACAACAGATTGTTTCTCAATCTTCTATAGTGGGGGACTACATAATAATAATTGATAATAGTAATGATGATGATGATGATGAAAAGAAAATTAAACTATACACAGTCACAATAACCTTCAGTTTCTATGGTAATATTAAGACAAGCAGTCCTTCAGTATCATGGGGGATATATGGACTCCACACTAGTAAGAGCAATTATAAAAATAATAAACTATTTTGGATTATTCTTGCTTTACTTGTGTAATATATATGTATCTCATTACTTAAGTCTATACATTTTTGCATGTTTTATGGTTTTATTTTATCTTTATTTTATTTTATTATTATTATTTTTTTTTTTTTTGCAGGGGAAGGGAGGGGCACATGTATTGGAACATCACTATATTCCTAATTGAATCTTAAGTTCACTAAATGATTGTTTGTTCTACGATTGCATTTCCAGGAACATAAGCCAGTTGTACATAACAGAGGACCTATAGTTCAGTCATTGGTAATATTGCCTATGAGCTTTCAGTCTCTACCCTACACTCACCATGTCCAAACACAGTGAAAGTGAATGAAGAGTCCAATTCTAGGATCACTCCTTCCCAGCCACACACCTCAACATTATGCATATTATCCATTAACGCTTGACAACTTCCTACACATCTTAGTGAAAGTACATACAATAGGGCAGGAACTTGATATCTAGCACATGCAAGGACAGCTCAGGGTACCTGTTTTCACTGGTCAATATCCATATACAGTCAGCCAAACAGATGCATGGTAGGCAAGCACATTTTAGACACTAAACTGTTCTGTCATAACGCTGGTTATTCTATTTATTTATTTATTATTATTTTTCTTTTTTTACCTTTTTTTTTACACACAGCTATTTAAAAGGGAAACAACCACCCAGGTATAAAGAGAGATGTAAAGACTACACTGAATTGCCAAAATGCATGTTGCTTATCTCCCAATAACAAGAGCACACATACCTTTACAAAAGGGTACATTTATTCTTCTTCTTAATCCTGACTGAAAGCGCAGCCTTGGTAGCAGTTTCAAACACCTCCCGAACACCTTCCTTGGTTTTGGCTGAACACTCAAGATAGGCAAAGGCATTAATCTTTTCAGCCATGTTACGTCCCTCCTCAGGCCTAACTGGTTCTTGCTTCATCTTATGAAGTTCTTTAATGGTTGTAGCATCATTACGAAGGTCCTGTATAGAGAAAAAATAATATCAACAAAATAATTAATAAAATAAAACTGCTTACAAAACACTCCTAATTGCAATAACTCATTCTCAATACAAATTCTGCAAAAAATGAAAAATCCTATGTAACCATTGGTTTACTCAAAATGATACTTCAAAAGATAAACATTTACAAATACAGTGGAGACTCAATACTCAAAATTTTCAATACTTGAACGCAAAAGTTTGATTTAATACTCAAAAAAATACCTGATAGTCGAACGTCCACACACATGGTTGTAAATAAAGGCTCCCTGGAGTCCCCTTCCCCCCCACCACTTGTGAACTGTGCCGTCGCAGTCGTCAGAAAAACATTCTCCTGTGTTCTATCTGTAGTCTTTCATTTATAAACTTACATTAACACCAAAGGCTTATTAAAGTGGTGAAAATATCTGGTAATCAAACAGCCGCACATTTGGTTGTATACAAAGCTCTGTCATCTCCCTTCTCGTACCCACCACTATACCGTTCTGGTACCATATTACTGGTAATACCAGTATTACCGTAATAATGGTATTCTGAATGCTGGTGCGCATCCCTAGTGCTCCCACAGTCTTGAGATAAATAATAATAATCTGCTTTGTCGGTAGTTTTTCATTTAGAAACTTACGATGACACCAAAGAGGCTTAATAGTGATGAAAATAAGGAATCTGGTGAGAGTGCAAGTGTTAGTGAGCCACAGCACTCCATTAACCCTTTCAGTCCGGGGACATATATATATATACGTCATGGTGGCTACGCGTGCCAAGCCGGTGACGTATATATGCGTCCACAAGTCTTACCTCCAGTCCGGGGACGTAATATTGTCTTGCAGGCCATAAGCGTTTTAGATGAGTGTACCCAAGAAAACCAGCAGCCATTCGTTCTCTTAGATATGTATATTATCTAGGAAAATGAATATACAGTACCCTCCCGAGTTTAGCGCTTGCTTTCTTCTTAAGATATAGCGCCAAACTCGAGGATCGCTAAACTTGGGGTATTGAAAACAATGCAAAAACGCTTATTCATTCTGGCCCGGGACGAAGCTGATTTTTTTCCCTCCCCACTTTACTCCCTTATTTCAAAATACCGATAAATTGGTGGGTGTATTCAGTTTCAGTGAAGAATGCTCTTGTTAAGACGAAAAAAACTGGGATACACACTTTATTGAAAAGAACAAAAAGAGAAAAGAAATAATAAGAACTCTAACAGCACATAATCTCACTCTGGGGCATGGTCCGCTAGGGCAAAGCCTTCAAATTCGTTGCCCAAATCCACGGGGGCTACATTATCGTCGACCAGCAGCTCATCACCATCATCATCCTTCTCAGCAACAACAGCAGGTGGTGTGTCTTCTCGCTTGTCACGGTTACTGAAGTATCTTGTGATCAAGGCCTGTTGTCGTTTTTCATTCGTGCTTCGTACATCTGTTTGTATTCATTTAATCCCTTTTGAACTGCGTGGATGCATGTCACACGTCGGTCAGAATTTGAATCAAAATTGCAAATGGCCTCCTTTAATTTTTCTGTAATTGCAAATATTTCTGTTAATTGGTAAACAGTTAGCTCATCTTCCTTTTCCTTTTCTTTTTCTTCTTCCTCGTGCTCCTCTTCAAGCATGTCTTCCGCACTAGGTTCGGCGACTCTCTCTCCAATAAGATTTTCTATGTCAGCAGCACTGACAATGTCATACCCACTGATGGGTAATGTTTTGGCCAGCTGAAGCAGTGAGCCCATAGCGGCCGCTACACTCTGTCTCTCCTGTGTTGTGCTGAGCTCACGGGCACCGCTACTCGTTTCTGCCTCGATCCACAGGAAAACTCTCCTCCAACCGTGTTTCACTGTAGCAGCATTGACAAAGTTCCAACATTCCACCATTAAGTCCACAGCTTTCTTGATATCAAAATTATGAAAGAAATTCTGTGCTGTCATAATTTCCTTGGGTCTACCTGGTGCTGGCAACACTGTATGGGAGCTTGCCTCACCTGTCTGATGCATTGCTCGTGAGTTATGCAGGGCTCCAACCTGTGGTGCAGTGCTCAGTGGCATATAAGAACTATCAAGATGCTGGTGGAAGAGGGCTAAGGACGCGTGCACACGTGGTCAGCTCAGTCAGCCAACTGCAGGAGTCTTGGGGCAGCATATGTGACGCCGCCCGGAAGTAATCGCGACCAATACTTGTCAAAGCAGCGCCAAACTCGGGATGGTAAGAATTTAAGACTAAGCGCCAAACTCGAGGATCGCGAAACTCGGAAAGCGCTAAACTCGGGAGGGTACTGTATGTAACTATTATATCGCAGACAAGAATAAGTTTTCGCATGAAGGTTTATTTTTTCTCTGTTTCGTCAGCTGTAGCAGCCACAGCCACCAGCTTACAGACGGAGAGAGAGAGAGAGAGAGAGAGAGAGAGAGAGAGAGAGAGAGAGAGAGAGAGAGAGAGAGAGAGAGAGAGAGATCATGTCTGTCACCCCCACCCCCCACTATCTGGTGATAACTTCTCTCTCTCTCTCTCTCTCTCTCTCTCTCTCTCTCTCTCTCTCCATTCGTAGTTTTTGCAGTTTTTGCAGTGTGTGTGTGTGTGTGTGTGTGTGTGTGTGTGTGTGTGTGTGTGTGTGTGTGTGTGTGTGTGTGTGTGTGTGTGTGTGAGTGTGTGTGTGTGTGTGTGTGTGTGCGCGCGCACGTGCGCTGTCATGTTGAAACTTGCGTGTTTACCGCAAATGAGATGCTTCACTCTGATATAAGCCGCTTTAGGCTATCTGTAGACAGAAATACTATAAATGGCAATTTATGATTGCCATATATTGCGCTAATTTTTATAAGCTATATGGTCCATTCATCTTTCGTCATGGAGAGCAAGAGGGTGAAGGTGCCCTTATACCAGGTGTCGGAGATGGAGTACTTCATTCTAGTAAGTATATAATTCATTATATGAAAACAAATTATATATTGTACTGTATATATCATGAGGCTTTATTTTATTGAATGAAATCAAAATTTTATCTTTCTCTTTCCACAAGCCTGAGGATCCTGGTGGGGATCAAGTAGGAGTGGTGAGGGTCTGCCACCACCCTCTATGCCTGGAGCCACCACTCCCCACCACCCAATGCAAGACACCTCCTCTGCCCACCCTTGAGGATCCTGGTGGGGATGAAGTAGGGGTGGTGAGGGACTGCCACCACCCTCTATACCTGGAGCCACCATTCCCCACCACCCAATGCAAGACACCTCTGCCCACCCTCACCACCACCAGGCCACAGCCCTCCACCTCCAGCTTCACCGCACTCCCCTCCACCTCCACTATCACAGCACCACCACCCAAGAGATTCAGGGAGAAATCTCCCGAACTGTAATAATATATATATATATATATATATATATATATATATATATATATATATATATATATAAAGTAAAATTTTGTATTGTTTTCCTTTTTAGCATAGCAATGGGAAGTGTATTGTGACATACAAATATTTTTACACACCTTGATATATAGTATGCGATGAATATATTGAGTTTATGGCTAAAACATTGATTATTCAATAATGAAGCTTCAAATCTTGGCGCACGCAGGCCGCCCGGATGGAGCGCGGCGCGCGTTTTCTAACTTCCGGGGCAAATGGGTTAATAGATTCCCAGGAATCACACCAAGAAAAGTTACAAAAGACATTTTCGTGGATGGTGACTCATCCTCCGTCAACCTCTCTCCTCCTCCCCTCCTCTTCTAAGTTATCCATCACCAGCCTTCACTTACGGTATGTACAAATCAAAATTGTAAAAAAACATTGAAATTTTTATAAACTTGAGGTTTTGATAAGATTGGAACAAATTACCCGATTCATAGGTAGCAATAGTCAAACTTTTTAATACTCGAACAGCCATTTGGAACAAACTAAGTTCGAGTATTGAGTCTCCATTGTATAGAGTTACCTATCAACCAATGGTTGTAGAACAACACAATCTACTTGAAAGCATTACAAATATCAAACATTATTTCAATTATAAACCATTAAATTATTACCTTTTTGTTTCCCACTAATATAATTGGGACATTTGGACAGAAGTGTTTAACTTCTGGTGTCCATTTTTCTGGTATATTTTCTAAGGAATCTGGGGAGTCAATGGAGAAGCACATGAGTATAACATCAGTATCAGGATAGGAGAGTGGCCTCAGTCTGTCATAGTCCTCTTGACCTGCAGTATCCCATAGGGCCAGCTCCACCTGTCAACACAAAAATCAGAAATTACAAAAACTTCACTATTTATCTATCATTGGGTGAAAAAAGTAGCTGTCTATGACAAACCAGAAAATAAATGCGCCTTCAATAAAAATGTGATAAGTTATAAGAATGGCTATTGAAAATTATCAGATAAGCAGGGGATGTTTAGGATCTAAATGAGATTATCTGATAGTAAAATAATAAAAGATATTATGTGAAATTTTGGCATGTCAGAACCAACCAAAGTAAGCGTCGAAACAGACCACCAACCTTCCTTCCTTGGTCAATCACCACAAGAGGACATTCACTTGCAGCACTCACTATAGTTTTGTATTATTCCTATTTTTCTATCACTGATTTTTTTTTTTCCCTTTCTCCATCTAATTTTTAAAAAGAGGTTGAGCTTCATGTAGTGTGTGTGTGTATTTACCTATAGTGCGTCCACTCTATGAAGTCCATTCAGGGCAGGGCACATTCTGGAATTCCCATGAGTGCGACGTTGCCAGTTCAACTCACAATTATCAGATTAAGTACCACCCATCTGTTAATCTCTCTCTCTCTCTCTGTAATTATTATTATTATTATTTAGGTACTGTGGAAAGAAGTCAAAATGAATAATAATAAATAATACTCTGGCGCCCTAGTTTTTGGTCCATTTTCTCTCAACTTTCAGAAAACCCCTTTTGTGTGTGTGTAATTCACCACGGTCGCCTGCTGGTCACCCAGCCAGTCTTTCCCATTACAGAGCGAGCTCAGAGCTCATAGACTGATCTTCGGGTAGGACTGAGACCACATCACACACAACACACACCGGGAAAGCGAGGCCACAACCCCTCGAGTTACATCCTGTACCTATTTACAGCTAGGTGAACAGGGGCTACACATTAAGAGGCTTGCCCATTTGCCTCGCCGCGTCGGGACTCGAACCCGGCCCTCTCAATTGTGAGTTGAGCGTGCTAACCACTACACTACGCGGTGTGTGTGTGTGTGTGTGTTTATATATATATATATATATATATATATATATATATATATATATATATATATATATATATATATATATATATATATATATATATATATATATATATATATTGGCGGGAAACCTGCCAACCTGGCAACTCTGGCCTGGCCTGACTTAACCCAGCCGAGATGAAAGGGGACACCCCCACCACCACCACCAACGTGGCAACATGGGAAAAAAACGCTGCCACATGCCATAGAATTTATACAACACGTCGATATCATCATAAACATAGACACTCATTGTACTATGTAACTTCCTTTACTATACACGCAATACATAAAATATCACTTTCAAACACCACATGGATGATAAATAAGAGAGAGACGCATGTATATGAAGGTTGATTTGGCAGCATAGCTAATTGTAAACGACCATACCTACCCAACCCTGAACGGACTTCATAGAGTGGAAAGACTATAGTTGTATTTTATGAGAGAGAGAGAGAGAGAGAGAGAGAGAGAGAGAGAGAGAGAGAGAGAGAGAGAGAGAGAGAGAGAGAGATTAATATCATTAACATTGCAACGAGAGAGAGAGAGAGAGAGAGAGAGAGAGAGAGAGAGAGAGAGAGAGAGAGAGAGAGAGAGAGAGAGAGAGAGATTAATATCATTAACATTGCAACCAAATGGATATAGAATGCAAGTACTACAGTATGAAGTATCTGAATCATAAAGGTTACTAAATGAAGCAGCAGCGAGGGAATGAGTGAGGGTGGCAGGAAATGAGCTAGAGTGTATGCAGTGGTGAATGCACTCTGTACACATGCACACAACCTCTGTGGCATTACTATGCAGCCAAACTGTTTTACGGTCTTAAAAACCTTTGTCCCTGAGACAGCAGCGATTGTGAACATCCAAAACGTTTCAGTGTCATCTAACACTAACATCTAACACAAGCTCTAAAGAGCTTAAATGAGGGATGGACAGCAGAAGGAACGGCATGGTATTGTCAATTAATTAATCATCCCAAGGGATAGTACTATAGTGTAGCCTTAGTGAGAGGTCAGGCAAATGCCCTAATGAGGTCTTAGTCCTGTCATGATAATCTATCTGTCTTGAGTATTATCACAACCAGGAGCTAACATAACAAATGTTCTCAAAATATGAAAGTCTCGCTCACCCACAACTATATTTTTTCCCCTGCAAATTGAGACAAGAAACAGCCCAACTGGGTGGATACAACACAGATATCTGTCTGTCTTTTTTTTTTTTTAGAAAAGGGAGCTGGCAAAAATAAACTGAGTCCTAGTTCCCTAAAAGAATAATAAAGAATAACAGTTAGCCAAAAGTCTGAGACAAATATCTTGAAACTTCCCTCTTAGAAGAAGTCAAGTCATAGGAAAATGGAAATACAGAAGCAGGCAGGGAGTTCCAGAGTTTACCAGAGAAAGGTATGAATGATTGAGAGTACTGGTTAACTCTTGCATTAAAGAGTTAAACGGAATAGGGGTTAGAGGAAGAAGAAAGTCTTGTGCAGCAAAGCCACAGGAGAAAGGAAGGCATGCAGTTAGCATGAAAATAGTGATAAAAGATAGCAAGGGATGCAACATTCCAGCGGAGAGAAAGAGGCTGAAGACAGTCAGTCCGAGGAGGGTGTTGAGATGAAAAGCATTTGATTCTACCCTATCTAATACTGTTAGTGGAATTCCCCCTCCCAAACATGCAAAGAGTATTCCATACAAGGACAGATAAGGCCCTTGAACAGTTAACAGTTGGAGGGGCGCAAAAAACTGGTGGAGATGCCTCAAGTCTCACTGTGGCAATTGAAATGGAAGGTTATTGCATTCACATGTATGTACATATATATGTATGTGTATTTTGGTTTACTTTTGTTTGTAATTAAAATGTCAAGAATAAGCATATTAGGCAGGACTAAGGCTTTGGGCAGGATAACAAAGGTGTAGCGCCAGTGGTAGCATGATGTGAATTTGAGATATTATAAAAGACTGTAGGCCAGTTTTTCTTCAAGTATATCCTGCAAGAATTTGATTGAGAAAAAGACTCGGCAAATCTATTCCAATGCACACCTATTTTTACTGAATTTAGAGTTTATATATGACATGCTGGTTTTAATCCTTTTTTTGTGGTATGCAACAATTCAAAGCATTAAAAGTAATGCATGGAGTTTTTAAGCTTCAATAAAGAAAGATAAAAATATTACATAAACTAACTAATTAATTAATTAATCAAAATAATTTCAAGTCAGATTGGAGGTGGTTGTACAGGAAAATGTCTCAAATGAGTTAACCATGAAGGAAAGATGTGCCTAACAGCAGTCAAAGGGTTAAATAAGATCTGACAATGAAAACCTGTATTGTCATCAGCTATTTTCCTCGATTTATAGCTAAGCCATTCCTCTGAATATAGTTCAGTGAACTTTATAATGATAATCTTTATTTCTTTTAACAGCAGACATACCTGTTTTCCATCTACTTCGATGTCAGCCACATAGTTCTCAAACACTGTGGGCACATAGACCTCGGGGAACTGGTCCTTGGAGAACACAATGAGGAGGCAGGTTTTACCACAGGCTCCATCCCCAACTATAACTAACTTTTTCCTGATGGCAGCCATGAATTCTGGAAACAGAAAAACAGAATCAGAAACAATGAATAATGTTCCATATATTGATTTTTCTAATTTAAATAGTTATTAGATTTCATAGTCAGTGGCCATCTTACACCTAGACCTACTGGCTATCACATGTGCAACTGGAAATATGCTCCAATGTTATGAAATCAATCCACTGATATCACCTAGAGTCCTAGAGCATGTCATTAGCAGTTTTGTTCCATGATCATCTTCCAAAGGCAGAATGGATTGGTGACCCACCCCATGGTCAGTGTCATGTCACCATCTTCCCTGTGCCAGTGAAGATAATAGGAATCCTCTCTATCCTCACCTATTCTATTCTTATAATGAGGCAAGATTTACCCATTCATATATATATATATATATATATATATATATATATATATATATATATATATATATATATATATATATATATATAATATTGCACAGATACTCTTGAAAACATCTTGAGAAAAGTCAACAAGTCAGTGGTTTGTCCATAAAATAAATATTCAGGTTTTCTTGAGTGCTAAACCTCAACTCTAGCTCTACAAGTGACCTACTACGGGCAAACAATGTTGCTTTTCCTTTTATGGCTTCACTGACAGGGAAGCTAAAGCAATGACTGCAAATTCCTAACCTACCTATACCTTATGTCACAACAGCATGACATATATAAACATTGACAGTATAAAATCTTAAATAATCATGCTAACATCATTTAATATAAGTGCCTCATACATAATGGTATCCTCTCAATCTGAACATATACCTACTACCTTCAATAATAGAGTAACAAACAAATTAAAATGCATTAGGAATAAAGTCCAAATTCTATAGAGCTAAGTGAACATGTGCCTTTATCAATATGACTATTCAGCTAACTAAACCAAAAGTGCATAACCAAAAGCCCCATAAATAAATTGTCATCCTTGTTTACTGTCATAACATGGTAAAACATTCAACCATTCTATTGCCTAAATTTAGCACTTGTATTAGGATACCACTAAACAATTTAGTACATGAAAAAAAAAAAAAAAAAAAAAAAATCTGATTGCTAATAGTAAGAATAATTTTAGAATGTTGCTCCTCAGACAATAAATAGGTGGTAAGCTTTGACAGCTGTGAACTGGGTACATAGTACAGAATGAAATTAATCAATTCTGACATAAAAGCCCTGAACTGCATAATGTATTAATCAGGGTTCCTTGGATGGTGTACAAAAAAAAAAAAAAAAAAAAAAAAACTGCAAAAACTTGTCCTCCCAACACTTATTGCATGAACTCAGTACCTTAGAACTAGCCCTGGTTATAATTGTTCAATTATTCATTGTTAAGGATGGAGTCAGCTGATAACACCACAACTTTAAAGTATTAACCTCAACATCAGCTATCAATGACTCAGCTGTACAAATTATGTGGTTAGTTACACCAAATTATTGATACTAACAGTAGCATACTGCAAGTCAATATCTGAACATTCAGCAAGTTACTTTGGAAAAAAAAGGAAAACTAAAAAAAAAAAATAATAATAATAATTCACTTGTACTCCATCACTGCTGGCTTGACAGCAATCCACTGTCAACCCAAGCATACTATTGGGAAACCACCAGAGGGCAATCTTATACATAAATAACAAATTAACTAATCACGAGATGACCTTAACGACCATCTTAACACTAAATCCAAGTCAATCCCACCTTCACAATGGTATGTACGTGCTAAAGTAATGTGCAGGTCCGTACAGAGAATATTAAATGCGACACAAGGCAGTGTCACTGTCCCGCAAGGTTGGCTGTCCTAGATAGCACTAATCATAGCGGTGGGCGAGGCTAATGTCCACACCAACCGTAGGACACCGCAGTACAGCTTTCAGTATACCACTATCCAGGCTTCTCAAAAACAATCGGGTGCTTTAACTTGCACAAGAGATATTAAAGAGGCATAATAAGCTTAGGTTGCATGAATAACGCACTGTATAACCCAAGAGGTAAGCAACGGTTATGACATATGCTAAAAGAAAATTGACGCTGGGAACCTAAAACAAATAAAATATGCACTGATGTGACAAGTGCCTCTTTTAGACTCCCGAATATATACACAGCATAAAAAAAAAGTAAAGGGCCAAAACAAAATACTTTAAACATTTTTTCCTTATAAATTAAATAACGTTACTAACCTTCAGTATCCACACCATGAACACAACACAGCACTCGTTCCGTTGTAATAACATTAAAATAACAATAATAGAACCCTCTGGAGTAATCAAAAGCAAAATCGCATACCTAAGAATTATCCTTAATACTTACATTACTATTTAATCCCTACAAAATCCTAGGCCTAATCAGGCCCACCCAAACCATAGAGATACTAAAGAAAGTCAAGATCCTTTAATAATATCCACTCAGAAGGATATAGACCGGTGGTGGTGATGGTAACAGTCCTAACCGACCCTTTGAGATCCGCAGTCCACAAGCCTTCACTCCACTTTTCCTACACCAAATAACACCCGCCACGCAATCCTCACCCATCCCTCAGCCTTCCCGCACTTCACTGTTGGGTCAATACACTTCACTAATCCAGTGAATGAGGCACAAAGAGGATAGTACCTGAGTGTGCTGGGGCGGGTCAATATGGCTGCTGGGCCACACCTTGGGGCTGCCTGGGCGTGATGGGGGAGGAATGCATGTGACGTCACTACCCAGAAGGCTCCGCCGCCGTCAGGCTAAGTTACTAGCGATCACCCTTTAAAATATTTGAATTGCTATTTTTATTCATTATTCTGCTACTTATGAGGAAATATTAAATTGTTCACGTTACAAAAATTCTGCTTGTAGCATCTAAATTATTGTTCTCCCATATAAAGAGGTTTAGGCGTGCATGAATCCTCCAACAAATCGAGTTACTAGTGTTCACCCTTTAAAATATTTGATTGACAATTTTCATCAGTTATCCATTTATCTGCCATGCCAGTTATCATCATAGGAAAGGAAGTGTTTTATTTCTAGCTATAAATACGCTGCTTTCTTACATCTTGATGTTTAGATAGTCTGAAAACCCTCATAATAAGTACAATAATAAAAAGCCGAGATGCTAGGGTGCACCCTTTAAAATATTTGATCGCCAGTTCTCCCATTATCCAGCAGTTATGCAGCAGGGAGAGTAGTATTAGTAAGGGATTAAATAATGTTTACAATGTTTTTTTTCTTCATTTCATTATTATCTGGATTTTGAACTAAAAAACGTAAACATGTAGACTATAAAGAACTTCCCTAGAGTCCTACAGGTTATTATATTGTTCGCCCTTTAAAATGTTATGCTGACGCTTTCTTCTATTATTCCTCTACTCTTGGAGTTTCATAAGGATAAAATCTGAAGTAATTATCATTTGTTAGTGTATATTAGAAGTGCTTATCCTTAAAGAGAACACAAAACAAATGGTGACGTGCAAGCTTAAGGATGTGACCTCCGAGGCGATGACAGGTACTGCAAAATTCGTATAAATCAATTCTTATCTCTATATAGAGTAATATTTCACTAAGCCAATATTTGATGCATCGCACAAATGTACAATATATTTTCATCCAGTAATTCACACTCGTTACTTATATCCTTACCAGTCATTATATTTATTCTACTAAATGGCAGCTCTCATACGTAAATATACTTCTATAAAAAAAATTTCTCATGGATATTTCCTATGTAATCTATTCCTGGCTGCTGTAGTTGTAAATATCAGGTCAATGTATTTCTCTGATTTTTTTTTTTTCCTGTTCACGCAATGGTGTGTGTGTGTGTGTGTGTGTGTGTGAGAGAGAGAGAGAGAGAGAGAGAGAGAGAGAGAGAGAAATAGCGTTTCATGACGTCATGCTTTAACACGGGCTGCAGTGTCATCCTAAAGACGATCCTATCCACCCGGGTTAGCAACAGGATATATACTATATTCGTTAATCAGTTATATAAGATTTCAATTTATAAATATTTCAGCTTGAATGTCGTGTGTGAGAGATCATACGTATGTAATACTAATTACATACGTATGATTGCATGCGTCATATTGTACACACTGTTGTCCGGGCAGTACAGAGAGAGAGAGAGAGAGAGAGGAATGACGTAATCGAATTATCGCTATCGAAATGTCGTATTAGTTATAGTAGGGCGTCTACATAATTATAGACATTTGTAATAAACATCATTAAAACGCAAACTTCGTTGACCCGAATAAGGGCAGATTAGAGTTTTGCATTCGACAATAAGTTTCTTCGATAAAGTCTCCATACAGTTGGTGTGGAGGTTTAAAGGCACTCTTTTGTGTACCTACCCTTAAAAAAAAAACATTACTCATTGTTTGTGCCTTTTTAAGACAGAGTGATCGTAACTTGTTTCACTATTTCCGTTGAGACTTATTTTGATTCTTTCCAGCGTGGTGTGCTGTGGTTCAGGTAATCTCTCGCTCCCCCATTCCTCTCCGCCTCACCGGGCCCGCTTCCCCCGCCCGGTAAGCGGTGACTCACCACAAAAAGGTCAGTGGGCGACGCATTCACTTGCTTGGTATTTCCTTTCCAGTATTTCGTTATGAGAAAATAAGGAACTTGTCAAAATAATTTATAATATCTCATATCTGTATTGCAAAACTTAATTTTTCTCTCCACTACATAACACTTAATTGATTAATTGATTCATAACTTTATTGTTGTAGCAGTGTATACGACAAGGGAGGTCGGATCATGCCGGCCACCCCCTAAACATGGGCTTGTTACAATTTTTGTATCATTCGTTCAAATGTATGTTGAAAATAATATTAAGTCAACACGTACAGTACATTGAAGTACGTACCGCAGACACAAATGCAGCCTGGTTAATATGTCATTTGGGTTGTGTAACTACTTTTAGCTATTACGTGGGTCAAAATTAGGATTACAGTGAATCACGGTGCACTTCACCTGTTTGCGGTTTCACCTACATACGACCAATTGGCCATCCAGACCGAAAGTGGTCTACCTATCTCCGGTGTATGCTTTATTTTCTACTTGCTGATCTCCCTCTTCCTTGTCTAGAGTTTGAAGGGAGTAATTTAGAACACTCACCGAAAGGCTTAGGAGGCGCCAGTCAGACGAGCCACTCAAGTGGTTGGGATAATCCCCGCGGTGCACCACCTCCAGCAGGCAACTGACTACACCCCTCCTCGAGTCCTCGGCCACCACTTCCACGGTATCTTAACCACAATTACCACTACCTTCACTACCACTATTCCATTATTTTTCCCTATCCAAATCACATTAACATCCTACGAGCATTTATTACTATTCTTCTTTATTTTTATATTCTCACCTCATTCATTTGCTTAATTAACATTCTTCTGGTAGCTTTAATTTATTATTATTATTATTATTATTATTATTATTATTATTATTATTATTATTATTATTATTATTATTATTATTATTATTATTATTATTATTATTATTATTATCATCAGAGAGAGAGAGAGAGAGAGAGAGAGAGAGAGAGAGAGAGAGAGAGAGAGAGATCTGAACGTAGAAAGTTAAAAAGAGTAACACCATGACATGTAATCTCTCGCATGATTCATACAAACCGGCAACCTCAGGCCTCGCCAGAGGAACAAGGCTTCGCTGTCCATTCACACTACACTGTGCCCTTCTAGAAACTCAGCTGCGTCACTATAGAACATTCGCTGAGACACCATTCGTTATGATACCCTTCCAAATGTTTGCACAACCAAACTCTTGTTGGGATAAAGATATAAACCAATGAATTATGGATAAAATCATACGACGCAGCAGCCAACCACTATCCACCTCCAACCTACTGCCACTCTCATTCACACCTACCTAGATGGGGTGCCAACGACGCATGTGGGGTATTCATCTTCAGGATGGTGACTTATCTGGAGTTTTTTTTTTCTGAATTAAATGAGGACAAGGATCATGGGCAATCATACAGTATCTATTTATAATAAATCATGAAGCATTGCTTTCTTTACAACTATCATTTCGTACATACTATTTGTTTTAAACTGTACCTACTATTTTCCATGTGATCTGAAGGTCAAGATAATTTTTGTTGAACATTTAGAATACAAATAATAGTATCGTTCCATCGTTCTAGAAACACATGGCAAGTATTTTGGGTGTTGCCTCTGCTCGAACGATAGGAAATAGCACATGACGCACCATCACCATTGCAGGATTGTGAGTGCCGCTAACGTGACGACGGAGATCACATACCTCGCACCACTAGTTTCTTTCCGGTCTTACTTTAGGCGGTGGTATTAAGTAACATCAGAAAAAGAAAAAAAAATGAATGAAAATGATCCCCAAAGAACAGACCTACGGATATTAAGAAGGCGAAACATGCTACCAAAATATTTTTGCTTACTCGAAAAATGCATAGATGTTATTATTGCTCCACTGATTCTCGCGGTGTCGAGTTAACGACAATATACTGAGAGAGAGAGAGAGAGAGAGAGAGAGAGAGAGAGAGAGAGAGAGAGAGAGAGAGAGAGCATTCACGTACCCGTTTTCTCAGCCGTCCAGCAACAGAGTGCGTTGAAGTTGGGAATAGGGATGCGGATGTTGATTTCTCGGTTAGCCATTGCGATATGAGGTGCGGACCGGTCACTCCTGCTGGCCTGTTGTCCCCTGCGACTCAACTGCTGGTGTTGTCCGGGACGTGAGTCGGGTGCGAGGGGTTGGCCCGAGGACGGAGTTATCATCAGGAACTCGAAGGGCAACCTGGCGCCACCTGGGTAGGTCGTGTTTCTTGCAGTCAGTTATCCATCACCATGCTGCCATCCGCCGTCTGCCCACCGAGGAGAAAGGAAATAACGTTACAAGGAATATAAATACACGCCCATTACTAAAATCACGGTGCTGCTCACAAATCTGAATAACCTTGACTGATAAATCTGTAACTTGTTGCATATTATGTGTCCTGTTGATATTAAGAGATGATGTTCTGTGATGTAGGTGTTGGGAGTGATGGAGGCAAAGGTAGTGGAAAGTGGAAATACGGTTGCAAAGAATCTGCATTTGCTTGATCGACGCACTTCGTTGACTGGTACAATATAAATGAGTAGATTGCGCAATGAGTGTGGCGGCTAGTGGCATGCAAGTACAGTGCGTGTCTAGTGTGTAATTCACCTCGGTTGCCTGCTGGTCACCAAACTAGTCTTCCCCATTACGGAGCGAGCTCAGAGCTTATAGACCGATCTTCGGGTAGGACTGAGACCACATCTATTACAACACACACCGGGAAAGCGAGGCCACATCCCCTCGAGTTACATCCCGTACCTATTTACTGCTAGGTGAACAGGGGCCACACATTAAGAGGCTTGCCCATTTGCCTCGCCGCTTCCCGGGACTCGAACCCAGCCCTCTCGATTGTGAGTCGAGCGTGCTAAACATTACACTACGCGGTGTAATGTGTGTGTGTGTGTGTGTGTGTGTGTGTGTGTGTGTACAAGTGTTAAATTTGCTGCGAAGAAGCAACTAAAAGCTGCTGTAATCCTCTTTTCCAGTGTTCTTTTAAAGAAGAAGAAGAAGAAAAGAAAGAAAAATAACTCTGATTGTACGGCGGTAAATGAGTCGGAATTTCTTAGACGCTTAATACTGTATGATAGACTTTGGTCCGCACCAAGTATCGCTCTTTTTAGACAGGGTGGAATCAAAGGCTTTTCGCCTTCCCAACTTCTCCCCTCAGGCTGATTGTCTTCATCTTTTCTCTCATCGCCGCAGTGTTGAATCTCTTTCTATCCTCTAAAGCTATTTTCATGCGAACTGGTCTTCTCATCTTGCTAACTGTATGCCTTCCCTCCTCTCGCGTTTTTTTCTATATAAAACTTTCTTCTTTCATTCCTATTCTTTCCGCCTCTCTAATGCAAGAATAAACCAGTTTTCTCAATCATTCATGCATCCCTTTCTCTGGTTAACCCTGGAATTCCCTGCCTGGTTCTATTTTTCCTTCTTCCTATGAACTGAACTCTTTCAAGAGGAAGGTTTCAAGACGCTTATCCTCTATAGTCTAGTGGTTCTTAACCCCTGGATCGCGACCCAAAGTTGGGTCGCCAAGCCATTTTATTGGGTCGCTAAGGGTTTGCAGAAAATAATAATTTTCCCACTACAAATATATTATAATTGTATATTGTAATAATTAAAATTCATGATGCATTGTTTTAGGATTCTAAGCAGACCATGATTAAATAAAAACTCCAAAGCAGTAAATTTATTTGAAATGTAAAGAATCTCCCATTCCCAACAAGACATCTGCTTTTAAACTCAATCGTTGGCGGAGGTGAAGGGTGTATAGGAGGGAGCAGAGTGGAGGACAATTTGTATATCTATGTAGGCTTGGGTCGCGATGGTTGATTTGTGCAAGATTTTGGGTCGCTGCCAAAAAAGGTTAAGAACCACTGCAGTGTATACTATTTGATCACACTGTTTGACACTGCAATGGGAATTGGCATAATATGATTTTTTTTTTTTTCACTTCTATACTCAACTTGTCTCTTATAAGAAAAGAAAATAATAAAGACACTTGTATGGCTAGCAATACATATGTAACATGGAATCCTGAGCGAAAACGTTTGGTGTTACTGCATGAATGGAGGTATGACCTTTCGGTGAGGTGTAGAAAGGGTTGCGCCACTCTGCGCATGAGATTGAGTGAGATAAAGCTCATTACCCTTCAGGATAATTATGGGATGTTTGACCAATAATCCTCATCAGAATGACGAGAAAAGAGAGAAGGATGCGGTGTGGAATTAAAATTAATAAAAAAAAAAAACGATAAATATAATATGCATCCTATCTCTCTGCGGTTGAATATATATATATATATATATATATATATATATATATATATATATATATATATATATATATATATATATATATATATATATATATATATATATATATATATATATATATATATATATATATATATATATATATGTGTGTGTGTGTGTGTGTGTGTGTGTGTGTGTGTGTGTGTGTATAAAGGCGCGTACACATTTGTTGCATTTTCACGTATCGTATCATCGTTGCATAGCAGTGTGGACGGGATAGCGTTGCACTGTTGCGTGTCAAAATATGATACAAACATACGCAACGGGCTTGATCCGCCATTTGTTTAGTATCACATCAATGGAGTGATACACAACTCACCTACCGTCGTGTGGACGTGGAGCGTGGCATTGTCCCGTTGCAGGTTCAGTATTGTTGTTTTTTTGCAGTTTTCAACCCAATCGCAGACAACAAGAACTCAAAATCAATTGGGTGCATCCTTGTAAAGTTTTTATACAGTCCGCTCACATGCTGGAATTTTAAGTCAGCCAACATAGTTGTTCTATTGTACGTACATCTCCCTACTTGCATACAGTAGACTTTAGACAACCACCAACGCCGTGACTTTTTTTTCCTTTTACTGACTTGATGTTCATGAATAAAAATATACGCGGCCGCAGCTAACTGCTCATTTGCACTCATGGCTACGGTAAGGAAGAAACTGAATGACACTGTTGCATCACGGAACGATGATACAGCACGCGGATACGCAACAAGTGGGTACAATACCCTGTTACACCGTATCGTATGACTGGGTGATATACAACGATGAAACGATACGTGGAAATGCAACAAGTGTGTACGCGCTTTTTAAGACGAATATCAACTAGCCACGATCCACCATAAATATCGCATCCTTGCTATCATTAGTGATACTGTGATATTTGAGCATAGGCTACGCGACTTAGCACTACAGGAGAGCTGTGCCCACACTGGTATTGTCCTAAACAACACTTATTCCTAAAGTACTCGAATATTGGAGCTGATACGTGGTACGTATCTATTATGCCAACGCAATATAACCTTCATTGGCTCGGTTCGTCCAAACCGTCACTCATTCTGTCTTTATAGGCTGGTCATGGCATCAGTCTTCCAAATATTATTACCACTCAAAAAAAAAAGTCTTTTATATTGCTAAGTGACGCACTATACTATACAACATAACAATTTCATGGAATCTAGAGATAAATGTTCCTGTTCATTCTTCCCTTGGATTGGTCGATAAATAGATACCTGGGGAAAACCTGGAGAACGTAAATTGAGGAAACTAGGGTGTCCTAGGCAGAGTAAGGGATTTTAGCTACCACAGAGCCAAAGGCAAAGAGACAGAGGTGAACGCTGAGAGCATGCATATGCAGTTACAATGTATACTCCCACAGTCACCTTTACTTAGGTGTGTGTGTGTGTGTGTGTGTTGGTGATGGTGGTGATGGGAGTGAGGAATATAAATTCATTATGACATTAATATACAGAACAAAAGAACAGCAGCGAATACATCGTTGTCAGTCCAGCAGGCATCGCACCGTCACCAGCAAGTCCCCCTCGTGACTTGTACCCTCGATGTCATCGTACAAAAGTGCAGGAGTCACGCATCATCTCCGATCCTAATACGAAGATTCTTTCATTACGTTGCCGCTGACTACAATTCATAATGCTATAGCCATGATTTTATAGTTTCACATGAAGTATAGTAAATCTATTATGGGTGAATAAGTGATGGTGAATTTCTAGCAATTAAGACGAAGTTGAGATTTTATAGAAAAAGAAAAAAATGCACACACACGCACACACACAAAAAAAAAAAAAAAAAACGGAAAATGGGCGAGCCTCTTAACGTGTAGCTCCTGTTCAAAAAGTAAGTACGAGATGTAATTCGAGGGGTTGTGACGTCGCTTTCCCGGTATGTAGGGTGTGGTGTGATTTCAGTCCTACGTGAAGATCGGTGTATGAGCTTTGGGCTTGCTCAGTAACAGGGAAGGCTGGCTGGGTGACTAGCAGGCGATCGTGAATACATAAGAACATAAGAAAAGAGGGAAGCTCCAAGAAGCCGCCAGGCCTATACGAGGCAGTTCCTGTGTGCTTAAGCTACCTAGTTCCATCTATCTTCTCCATCCATGAACTTATCTAACCTTCTTTTAAAGCTCCCTATTGACTCACCCCTGACTATATGAATACACACACACGGTTCGGGCATGTCAAAAGAAGGATGCTGGAAATGGAGCTACCTGGCAGGAGAAAGAGAGGAAGACGAAAAAGGATAGTTATTGGGGGTGCATTGAAAGGAGAAAGGCAGGTGGCGGGTGTGACGAAGAAAGGTGCAGAAAACCGAGTGTATTCTGGAGAAGAATGATAAGCTGTAACTGCAGAAAGAAAAAAATAATCGTCTTAGGAGCAAGGTTACCTGCATGGATTTCTCAAAAGCTGCCAGAAGGTTGCATGGACTCAGAACTGGCCTACATCAAACACTATGTAGTATCACATATACTTGAGAGGCCTGTCATTCTTTATATTTAATTTCTCGTAATTGGCTCGACTTGTTAGTTTGAAAGATATATAACTCTTTTCTTCATTTTTTTCGTGAGATGTTCATAATTGTCTTTTCATTGTAATTCAAGTGACGAGCGACATGAAGTGCAATGAAACGCAGTGACTAAATTAGGTACGTGCTTGTGTTTGACTCGGCGATCCTCATATTTCCTAAAAACAAATCTTGAGATATGTCACTTATACATAAGTCGCACGTTCCCAAACAGCTTGAGTGTTTATCGGACCAGTTTTTAATGTCAGGTTGATTACCTCTTGCTATCAGGATGAGACTACTTCCTGCTGCATGATTACTTTTCTTAACTGTTATAGATACTCGGGCTTACTAATTGAACACCAGAAAGACCTCACAGTGCTTACACGTGATCAGTTGTTAGGATTGTTTTTTTTATGTAAGAGGGAAAGACTGTCCAAGGACAACAAAAGAAAAACATAAAAAAAGGCCACTCAGTCGCAGGGGCCGTATTTATAAGACTTTTGTAAGCGAGCCATAAGTCGGTCCCCTTACGGTGCTGGAAAAGTTAGCTAGCCAAAAGACAAGAATAAAAAAAATAATTAATTAATGTCTTGAAACCTCCCTTTTAAATGAAGTGAAGTCATAAGAAATTGGAAATACAGACACAGTCAGGGAGTTCCAAAGTTTACCAGAAAAAGGTATGAATGATTGAGAATATTCGTTAACTCTTGCATTAGGGAGTTGGACGGAATAGGGATGAGAAGAGAAAAGCCTTGTGCAGCGAGGCCGCAGGAGAAGGGCCATGTAGTTAGCAAGATCAGAAGAGCAGTTAGCATGAAAATAGAGGTAGAAGATAGCAAGAGATACAACAGTTTTTCTCCCCCTTCCAACTGCTTATTCTGTATAATTATAGGGCCTTATCCGTCCCTGTATGGAGTACTCTTCGCATGTTTAGGGGGCTTCCAGTCACACAGTTTTGCTTGATAGGATGGAATCGAAAGCTCTTCGTCTCATCAACTCCCCTCCTCTCACTAACTGTCTTCAGCCTCTTTCTCACCGCCGAAATGTTGCATCCCCTTCTATCTTTTATCGCTATTTTCATGGTAACTGTTCTACTGCTCTTGCTAACTGCATGCCTCCCCTTCTCCTGCGGCCACGCTGCACAAGGCTTTCTTCTTTCTCTCATCCCTATTCTGTCCAACTCTTTAATGCAAGAGTTAACCAGTACTCTCAATCATTCATCTCTTTCACTGGTAAACTCTGGAACTCCCTCCCTGCATCTGTATTTCCGAATTCCTACAACTTGTCTTCTTTTACGAGGGAGGTATATCGAGGCATTTGCTCCCCTAATTTTGGCTTACGGTTTTGGCACTTTTTACAGTTTTTAGAGAGCCAGCACTCAAGTGGGCCTTTTTTTAAACTTTCTTTTTTTTTTTTTTGCCCTTGGCTGGCCGGCCACTCTTCCCTACGTAAAAAAAAAAAAAAAAATTTCGGCGGTGAAAAAGAAGCTGAAGACAGTCAGTCAGAGGAAGGAGGTTGATGAGACAAAAAGTTTTTGATTCTGCTTTTTCTAATAGAACTGTGTGAGTGGAACCCCATACATGGGCGGATGAAGCCCTTGTACAGAGTTAGCAGTTGGGAGGGAGAGAAAAACTGGCGGTGACGCCTCAGAACGCCTAACTTCATTGAAACTGTTTTAGCAAGGGATGAGATGCGATGTGTTGAAGCTACAATAGTAACTGCATTGCCTTCTGGAGCAGATGTCTCAAGTAAGTATTGAGAATTATGTTTTTTTTTTTTTTTACGGTAAGGCCTATAGCGCCTGTAGGCACACTTGAAGAGTGTATTGGAAGCGCTGTTCAGCTTCCGCCCATTAGTGGCGCAGGCAATTTTATTTATAATATTGTGGTTGATTATTTCGTGTCTCCTTAAGATCATGAAAAACAGATTTACCTCTTGCTATCAAAATGAGATTTCTTTCTATTTTCGGATTTTTTTCGTATTTCCTGCAGAGAAGAAAAAACAGGATGAACCAAAAAATAACTATCTACATCTTTTTTTTAATCACGTATAATTTAAAAAGCAATAAGTTCCATTAAGGTGTGTCATCGTGAAGCACCAAGCAGTGCTTGTGGAATATTGTAGAGACGGAAGCCAACTCGTATATTCGTACGTTGTCTGGGATACGTACTCTATAAATGACTTTATACGTCTTAACACTGGCAAGGCCTCGTGACATGCAGAATACCTGCGGGACACAAAGACTCCCAGGAAGAAGCATTGAATCATATTGACATCAGTGCGTCATTTGGCAGTTCACAATGGCAACACACTCCCTGACAACCCTTTCAACTTTCTTTTTAGATACCACCGAAGTGTAGCAAGCCTCGGAAATTTAACAACTTTTAATGATCACCATTTATAACACACACACACACACACACACACACACACACACACACGTTGTCCGGCTGGTGTGTTTTCCATTAGGTTTCAACAAACCACAATAGTTACCACAGGCAATGTTTTCACAGTAGTTAATTAAGACGTATAATCTTCGCTACTTTTCCTTTAACTATAATTACCATTCAAACAAGCTAAGTTTCATACTGGCACCATACACGCGGGTATATCCACGAATTCTGCACTATACATTCTATTCACCAAAGGAGACTCTAGGCATGCAGACAACTTCGCAATTAATCACTCAATAGTCAACTGATCGTCCTTCTCTTCTCAGCCATCACTCGTGTCTCTACTTTCGCCTTCACCCCGGTAGAAAAGCTGCGGTTAACCCAGTGATCGATCCTTCCGCGTCCTTGCGAGCCACACTCAGGGATT